>NC_143396.1:11457092-11548683 GCF_052110815.1 Crocodylus siamensis
CTGCCGGCCCATGTTCATCTTGGAGTCAACGATGACTCCAAGATCCTTTTCTGCCTCTGAACTGACGAGAAGGGAGTTCCCCAGCATGTAGGTATGGTGCTGGTTCTTCCTCCCCAGGTGCAGCACCTTGCACTTGTCAGTGCTGAATCCCATCCTGTTCTCATCCGCCCACCCCTGTAACCTGTCTAGGTATGATTGCAGCCTATTCCTCACTTCTAGCATGCCCACATCCCCCCGCTTCTTAGTGTTGTCTGTGAATTTGAACAGGTGCTTTTTACCCCCTCGTCCAAGTCACTGATGAAGATGTTGAACAACGCAGGCCCGAGGACCGAGCCCTGGGGGACCCCACTGCCCATGTCCCTCCAGGTCGACAATGTCTGTATGTAGATTAGAAAACCCCCCACAGCCTTTGTGGAAGCAGAACCTCAGCCGTTAGCCACAAACCAGGTGAAGCAGTAATTATCACGGCCTGCGTTATGCAGGGTTCAGTCTAGATGGTGATGGAGGTTGTGTCTCTTGTACTGGAAGTCTGGGAATGTCTTACACACCAGTTCCCTCAGGTGGGGTGAGTGATGTGTAGGCACACGCGTGTGCTCCCTTCTGAGGGCCTGACTCGTTCCAGCTGTGTGGACAGGAACTACAACTGCAGACTGTGCTGGGGACACTGATCATGCGACTGTACCTGGAGATGTTTCTTCTTCTTCCAGGAAACCTTCCCCAGTCCTCTCCAAAGAGATCCCGTGTCCTCTACGCTCTCCTTCTGCTGCTGAGCGTCCTCCTCGCGGCTTCTCTTGGTGGAGTCACAGCCACGTGTAAGTCCAGCACCAGTCCCAAACACAACTTTGGTGACTCAAAACTAGTTCACTGGATGTCAGTAAATGCAGAAAACCTAGTGTAGTGGGGCACTGTTGGTGCCTGCCACTTTAAGACTGAAGCTAAGCAGCCAGCAGGTGCTTGATTAAGGTGGCCATTTTAGATTCCTGGCTGTCTATGTAAAGAGGTCAGTTTGCTGCTGGCTGGGAAGGTGGTAATAGTGTGTGTTTGTGAGATTTTGTGCATCCTTCTGGAGGTAAGGGAGGCGTTGTAGGGGCTGGATTGGAGGCTCCTGGTCCTGGGCATGACCTAAAAATGCACCCTGCTGGGAGTGGGTGGCCTGGTGGGGCTCTGAGTGGCACGAGAGCCCCCAGGAAATGCCAGGTCAGTTATCACCCTGGTGAAAGGTAGGTAGGGGTGCTGTAACCCTAGCCCCCACCTTCAGGTATGTTGTGTGACACTGGAGGCAGTTGGGGCCAGGCATGGCTGTGGCCCCCTGAGCCCTGTGGGGGTGCAAGACCCTGAGAGGGAAAGTTGGGGGCCAGGCATGGCTACAGTCACCTGAGCCTTGTGGGGTATGACAGCCTGAGGAGGGAGAGTGGGGGCCAGGCGTGGTGGTGGCCACCTGAGCTTGCCAGAGAGTGAAGCCCCGTGGCCCCTGAGAGGAGGGGGCGGTGTGGAGATCTGAGTGAAGGGGAGTAGGCCCAGGTAAGTCTTCAGATGCCTGAGGCTGAAGTTTGGGCCAGGGGCCGAGTAGAGGGGAGTCAGCCCAACAGAGAGAGGGGCGAGTCCTGACCCCAGTAAGTCCTCTACTGCTGGGAGGCTGAGCATGGGTTGAAAGTAAAATCTTAAGTAGCACCGTGACCTGCTGCTCCAGGAGGGGAGTGAAAGTCCCCTGTGAGACCCTGGAACACCAGCTGTGGTGTGAGGTACCCCAGCTCCCACATCCAGGAAGGTGGACCCGAGGGAGAGAGAGTGGGGCTGGTGAGAGAGGCCGGAGGTAGAGTACCCCCTTGACTGGTCAGTGCTGAGGCCAGCACCGGGAAGGTCAAAAGGGCCAGGGGCCCTCTGTGAGAGAGGGCCTGGGGTCCTGCCTGGCCTTGGAGGTGAGGCCAGGGCCTGTGTGGCCAAAGGTCCTGTGGGGACCACGCCCGCGATGGGAGACATCATTCAGGCTGCCGAGCTCCCTGTAGCTGGCAGAGTAGGCTGCCTGAGCAGAGGGATCAAAGGGGGGTCCTGATGGGGGGATTCTGGAGCCCAGTGAGGGGCTTGTGTGACTAACAGCTGGATGCCATCTGCAAGGCATGGGCTGTGGTGTAGGGCAGGTTCGGAGCCACAGATAGTGCCCCCTTGCATGGGGGCATAAAATGGGCAGCCTCCTGCCTTAATTAATATCTTGATTGATTAAGAACAAGGCATGGCAGACAAGTCAGGTGGGAGGCATGCCTAAAGGCAAGTGGGGAACATAGCTCTGTGGCTAGGCGGGACAGTGTGTCTGCACTTTGCCACACCTAGATATATAAAAAGAACAACTGGGCACAAGCTGGAGCAATCAACCCTCAGGAAACACCATAATTAACACCACTGCCCGACCCTGCTGTGCTCTGCTGCTTTTGCCTGCAGGTTACCAGGTAGCTTTTCCTTCTGCCAGGTGTTCCCTGCCTTGCTGATGTGGGGCTGGAGGTAGATGAGAGCTCTGCACAGTGTGATCCCACCTTGCTTTCTGTGGAAAGCTTCCCTGCCTCATTCGCTGCTCGGCCAGGGCTCACTCAGTCCCAGCGGCACCTCCTGTGATTTGCAGCCTTGTCAGTGCAAATGGAATCGGGCCTAAAACGAGGGTCTTTTCTGGTCATAATCGCTGTGCATCTCGTCTTGCTGCGTCTCCTCCACAGCTTAACACTTTCCGCCACCCTAACAGGCATGATTGCTGCAGTGTTTGGTGATGCCTTTGTGGGCTCCATAAGTATTGTGGATGGAAATGCTCTCGGTCCTAGGAGATGTCTGGTTTAGAGGAGAAAGACACAGAGGATTAAAAAAAGGCTTCTGCTAATTCTGTGCTCCGAGCATCCTAGTCTAGCCATGCATTCAAAGCTAAGGTCCTCACTGTGGAGGAATCCTGTTCCAGCCGCCTCCTCTGCCCAGGGGTAGTCTGTCTCTCCTCTCCTTTGCTCATGTGTCTGTCACTCCAGGTGCTAAGCAACCCACTCTGCCTAGGTGTCTGAGGACAGGTAAGGGGAGGAACTCAACCCCTCCCTTGTTTTAAGCACTGACCTCATGGCATGGAGGTAGAGGCTTGAGCCATGTCACTGCTGTAGGGGACCAGTGATGCTTTTCCAACTGGCTGGTCGGCCTCAAACAACACTGGCCCTACTAATTCTTTTGCAAAGCAGCCATGTGGCCCAGAGGAACGGAGACTTCTTCAAAGCCTCTGCTTTTCTGTATTCAGGACATAAACTGTTCCACATCCCCCTGTCCTTGAAGAAGTTGTCCCTGTAGAAGTAGCTGAAAATGGGTTAAGCTGTACAGATGCAATGGCTTTGTGAGTACGTAGCTGTTGTAGATGGTCCTGGACAGCATGGGTTGTTGGTGAGTTGTTGTGGGGCCCCTGACAACCAATAAATGGGGCTTCAGGAGGAAACGGTCTTCCCAGTCTCTAAGCCAGTTCAACGGACTCGCATGTAGACGAGGCCACAGCAACACTGGCTCTACAGCCTATCGCCATACAGAGCCTCACGGGTGCTGTCATTAGCCAGGCACAGGCTCTTTGTTCTCCTCTGGACAAATGACAACCCTTCCCGACTCCCTAACCAAGCCTGCCCTGATGTCCTCCCTAGATTTCCAGGAGCAGCGGGAGAAGCACCGAGTGGCTGAAGCGGTTCAGGGAATCCGAGACTTCTGGAAGGAAAACAGCACCGTGAACGTGTCTGTCCTGGAGCAGACGGGTGAGCAGCAGCACAGGACAGACGGGGTCAGACCAATGGTCCCTTTACCCCAGCATCCTGTTTCCAACAGCGGCGGGGGTGGAGGCTGTAGAGGGAGAGCAACATGCTCCTTCCCCTATTCAACTCCCTCCCTGATGTCCCGCAGCACTGGGTGAGACATGCCAGAGGAAACGTCTCCGCTCGTTCTGTGCCACAGCCACGAGCAGATCCATCCTCCAGCTATGTGTCCAGCCCCTTGTTGCATCTGGCTCTGCTCTCTGCCCCACCCCACCTGGGGCAAAGAAGTACTCACAGCTACTGCACGTGGCCTCAAAAAGTCCTGTCTCTTGCTAGTTTTAAACCCATCACCTACTCATTTCAGTGTGTGCCCCCTGGTTCTGGTGTTCTGGGAGCTGGTGAACAACAGGCCCCTCTCTCCTTCGTTAACAGCTTTTTATAGACCTCTATCCTATCCTGCCTCAGCCTTCTCCAGTGGAAGAGTCCCAGCCTTTTCAGTCTTCAATTTGTTTTACCCCTGGCTGCCGCTGGCCCCTGCTCTTCTGTTTACTCACAAGAAGGAGCATCTTATGCCACTGGTGGCACTAGGGTTGGAGCATTTGCTCAGCCATGACAGTCCATGAAATGTACAGGAGGCAGGGATTTGGCGTGAGCCCTGTTCTTCGACCCACTGATTACCTGGAACAGGTGTTGAGCCAGTTTTTGAGCATCGTGTGCCGTCTTTGGGTCTCCTTTCTACTCTGAGGGGAAGCAGCCACTACCTGGGGCTGAGGAAGGGCAGGTGATGCTAGTCCAACTCCGCTTCCAAGTATTCAGTGGGCCTGATACCAGAGGCTGCTCCCAGCCCTTGCCTCTCATTGGCAGTGTTGGCCTTCGGTGGGGTGGGGTGGGGTGGGAGGGCACAGCCCTGTTTGGAGGCACGGTGGGGTCAGATGGCAGCTCCAGGAACAGCATCTGTCACACACGTCCTGTCCTGGTTTGGGCATCGCTTCGCATGACCTGCTCAGACTAACACCATGTGGCTGCCTCCTGTGAAGCCTTTCCATCCTTTCTAGGCCAGCAGCTGGTGGGTGAAATTCAGCCATTACTGGGCCTGTGGGAGGAGATCGTCTCGCCCTGCGCTGTGCTCCAGGAGCAACACCGTGAGTACCAGAGGCAAGCGCTGCACTCAGGTCTGCTAGGGCAAGGGTTGAAGTGAGGGGGAAGAGCTCCCCCACCCCCGAGCCAGGCCCAAGGTGAAGAGATCGAGCCCAGCAAAGTTCCCAGGACCCTCCTACACTGAGTGGGGCTTAACCCCCAGCAGAGCCCCTGACGCAGGACCTTTTGTCCTTAACTGGGAAGAATTTGTCCTCTTAGGGCAAACTGCCGAATGTCCCATTGGCCCCCGGCTGTGGGCACAGGAGCAGGATGTGGCTTGGGGAGCGTCAGCCACTGGGGCTTCCTCCTACAGTGGAAGTATTGCCCCATTCACATAATGCTCTGCCCTGGCTAATTACCTCCAGCCTCTCCACAGAGCTCATTAGCCTGCCAGAATCACCATGCTCAAGCAGATCCCCTTACCAGTTATCTCAGCCCTTGTCCCCTCAGGGTTATACAAGTACAAGGGGTGTCACCTTGGGACCCATCAAGCTGCAGGCAGGGCCCTGCCACTCTAGGCGCTGTACACCCAAATTGGGGGCTCACGGCATACTGTATCCAGGGTCCAGATGGAAATCTGGGCCTCGCTTTTCTCCTCAGGGCCCTCATTGTAGTACCTTTGCACTGTAACTCTGCCTCATGCTCCTGACTGCGTGGTTTTGAGAGTCCCAGAACTCACATCTCAGCTCCGTCCTCTCCTGGGAAGAGCAGGTGGGTGCAGGGATGTCTCGGGGACTTCCCTAACCACAGCACAACAGCCTCCCTGCCAAGTCCTTCTCCCCCACAGCAGTGAGGACATTGCTGCCCTGTAGCCAGGTCATGCTAATGTTGCTATCTGTGTCTGGTAGGCATATCTTGCCACGGAAGTCAGAAATGCATTTCGCTGGATCGGGCTGAGTGACCGCGCGGCAGAAGGCTCCTGGCGCTGGGCAGACGGCTCCAAGTACACGGCAGGGTAACGACACTGGGACACTCTGGCCTGGGGGGAACCTCTTGGGAACTTCTGCTGGCATCAGAGCATAATCCTGGGCTGGAAGAGCCCTCGAGAGGCCTCTAGTTCATGTCCCTGCTCCAGGCAGGGCCTCCCAGTCTGCACCGTCCCAGACAAGGGTTTGTCTGACCGACTTCCCCAGACAGAGATTTCCCCCCGCTTGAGGGACCTGCTTGTGTGCTGAACACCCTCAGAGCTGGAAAGGTCTCCCTCAGCTCCCACCCAGTTCTGCCAGCCTTTCCTCACAAGTCAGGTTTTCTAGACCTCTGATCCCTTTGCTTGTTCTGCTGGGGTCCCTCCATGGAGTCTTTGTGTTTCTTGAAGCCTTCCCCATCGCAGGCTTCCAGGACCTCTGCGCTTCTCTAGAGATGCGTTTTGCAAAGATGAATGGGCTCCAGCGTGACATGGTCCTAGCTCCTCACTCAGTAATGGCTGGAGCTGGAGGACAGGGGAAAAGGGGTTTACACGTAACCCTCGAGATGGTGTAGCTGTGGACAAGGAGAAGTGAGGCCCACAACTCCCCTGGCAACGGGGAAAGGGAAAGGTCCTGGTAGGGGAGGTTTGTGCCCCTGCGGGATGGGGGAAGGAGGAGAGGAGGAGCACACGGGGCACGTCTGCAGCATGGCAGCACAGCTCTCAGCCTTGCTGACAAGGAAATGAGCCCAGGCTATCCACTCCCGCCCCATGGGCATCAACAGCACAAGACAAAGGGGGCACCTGGGGCTTTGCAAGCCAGGCTCTGGAGTCCAGGTCTGAAGGAGACTGCTAGGGTGTCACCCCGCCTGCTCAGTTAGGCTCTGGAGTGGTGAGAGATGCGTGGGTGAAGCCTGCTGTGTCCCCGCTCCCCTGAAACCCGCCAGACACCCCCTCAGCAGCCGGAGAGCCCCCTGCCGACTCCCAGCACAGCCAGAGGGGAGAGGGCTCGTGGTGCGAAGGGGTTAACTCCTCGCTCCCTGGGAGGAGGCGGCTGCGTGGAGCCGGGCGGGTCAAGCCCCCGCCCAGGCCCCTACTTGGCCCAGCCCCCCAGGGAGCCGCGCAAACAGGCTGCGTAAACAGGCGCTCGAGTTAGCGCAGAGTTCGCGCAGGGGAGGGCGCGGGAGGGCACGAGACCCTGCCTGCGACCCCCCCCCCCCCCAGAGTAGTCAGCCCCAGCCGTAGCCAGCCTACCAGAGGCATGACACGGATCAGCACGTGCCGCACCCCGAGGGTCCCCTCGGGCTCTGTGGCCCCCACATCGGGCACCTCAGAGGCAGCCGCCCAGACGGAGCCCATGGTCCCGGGCTCCACGCAGACGGGGCCCCTGGCTCTTGGCTGCGGGGGCTGCCTGTCCCTTTTTCAGGCTCTGGGGCCCGGGAGCACGGCCACCTCCCCGTGCGGGGTCTGCTCCCTACCGGGGTCTCTGGCACGCCAGCCGGAGGAGCTCCAGGCCACAGTCCAGAGACTGCGTGCCATCAGGGACTGTGAGCAGGAGATAGACTCCTACTGCCAGGTCCTTCTCCCCCGGGAGCCGCAGGGGAGAGCTCCGTCTCCCTCCATGACTAAGGAGGAGTCTGGGACCTCCCGCTCTGCCCAGTCAGGGGCATGGACCAAGGTGGACAAGGGCCCCAAGGCCCGCCGCACCACGGCCCCTGCCCCACCGGAGCGTAGCAACAGGTTCGCACCTCTTGCAGCCCCAGCAGAGCCCACGCAGTTCCCAGCTCCCGCAGGCAACCCAGGCTCGACCGCAGCTACTGGCCCCGCTCTCCCCAAGACAAAGCGAAAGGTGTTTGTTGTGGGAGACTCCATCCTGCAGGGCACTGAGGGGGCAATCTGCCACCCCGAGCCCTTAGCCCGGGAAGTCTGCTGCTTCCCGGGGGCCCGCATCCGAGACACTGCGGAGAGGATCCCACAGCTCCTCCAGTACAGACCACTACCCCACGCTCCTTATTCACGTGGGCACCAATGACACGGCTCGGAGCACCCCCAGCCAGGTCATGAGGCGCTACAGGGAGTTGGGAGCGGGGCTTAGGGGTCTGGGAGCTCAGGTGGTGTTTTCGTCGATCCTCCCCGTCTCGGGCTATGGGCTGAGGAGGGAGAGGAGGATCCACGCGGTGAACCAAAGACTGCGGCGCTGGTGTTATCGGGAAGGCTTTGGCCTCCATGACCACAGCCCGCTCTTTGGCGAGAGAGGCAGCGAGCTGCTGGGAAGAGACGGCCTCCACCTCTCTCCCCTGGGGAGGAGGCTCTTCTCAGCCAGGCTGGCTGACCTGCTCCACCGGGATTTAAACTAAGCCCGCAGGGGGATGGGGGGACTACTGCCACTGCTGGCCCGCTGAGCGACCCTTGCAAAGCCAGCAGACCAAGGCACTTAAGGGAGTCCACCCCTGCCCCAGCCCTGGCACAATCTGTGGGCAAGGCAAGAGCCCCCAAGGACACACTTGCCTGCCTGTACACTAATGCCAGGAGCCTGGGCAACAAGCAGGACGAGCTCGTCCTCCTGCTCAGTGCAAAGAAATATGATGTCATTGGGATAACGGAGACCTGGTGGGACTCCACCCCTGACTGGACCACGGGGATAGAGGGCTATACCCTGTACAGGAGGGATCGTGTTGACAAAAGGGGCGGGGGTGTAGCTCTCTATGTGAAGGAAAGCTACATGTCCCTGCAAGCTGATGTTGGCGACCGGCATGGACAGCTAGAGACCCTCTGGGTAAAAATTCGTGGGGAATTCGGCACAGAGGACACAACGGTGGGAGTCTACTACAGACCTCCCACTCAAAGTCCTGAGCTTGACCAGGAGTTCGCCCGGGAGCTGACTGAGGCCGCTTGCTCCAGGACCTTGGTTGTCATGGGTGACTTCAACTACCCGGACATCTCCTGGAAAGATCACTCAGCAAAATCCGAGCGGTCGCAAAGCTTTCTCTCATGCGTGGATGACCTCTACCCGACTCAAGAAGTCTATGGGCCAACGAGAGGCAAAGCGCTGCTTGACCTGGTACTGGCTACGGGGGACGACCTAATCGGCGACCTAGTGATCGATGGGAAGCTGGGTGACAGCGACCACGAGCTGATCACCTTCACCATCCGCCGTAAAGCTGGCAAGTCAGTCAGCAACACAGAAGTCCTTGACTTCAGAAAAGCCGACTTTGACAAGCTCAAGAGGCTTGTCGGTCAGGCCCTCAGGGACCATGACCCCAGGGAGATGGGAGTTCAAGAAGAGTGGTTGCTTCTCAAGGAAGCGATTCTCAGTGCACAAGCTAAACCTATTCCAACACGGTGGAAAGGCAGCAAGAAGGCACAGCAGCCCCCCTGGCTCTCCAGGGACCTAGCGGACCTACTGTGGCTAAAAAGGAAAGCCTACAAAGGATGGAGGACGGGATTCACCTCCAAGGAGGATTACTCCGCGCTGGTCCGGTCCTGCAGGGAGCAAACCAGGAAAGCCAAGGCTGCAACTGAACTCCAACTAGCTTCAAGCATCAAGGACAACAAAAAGTCCTTTTTCAGATATGTGGGGAGCCGGAGGAAAAGCAAGGGCAATGTTGGACCCCTGCTAAACCAGATGGGGCAACTGACAACTGACACCCAGGAAAAAGCCAACCTACTAAATAGGTACTTTGCGTCAGTCTTTCATCAGTCACATGGGATGCCCCTGCCTGCTATGGGACAGGGAAATCTGGGTGAGGGGGATCCCCTACCCTCCATCAATGCTGACCTCGTGAAGGAACACCTTGAGAAGCTGGATACCTTCAGGTCAGCCGGCCCTGACAACCTGCACCCCAGGGTACTCAAGGAGCTGGCGAGCGTCATAGCCCAGCCCCTGGCACGGGTCTTCGAGAGCTCCTGGCGCTCTGGTGTAGTGCCCGAAGACTGGAAGAAGGCCAATGTGGTGCCGATCTTCAAAAAAGGGAGGAGAGTGGATCTGGCTAACTACAGGCCCATTAGCCTGACTTTTATCCTGGGGAAGATCTTAGAAAAGTTTATTAAGCAGGCCATCCTTGAGGGACTGGCCCAGGCTAACATCCTAAGGGATAGCCAGCACGGGTTTGTTGCAGGTAGGTCTTGTTTGACCAATCTCATTTCCTTCTATGACCAGGTGACCTATCACCTGGACAAGGGAGAATAGATTGATGTCATATATCTTGACTTCAAAAAAAGCCTTTGATCTGGTATCCCACAATCACCTCTTGGCCAAACTGGCCAGTTGTGGCCTTGGCTCCACCACGATCCGCTGGCTGGGAAATTGGCTCCGTGGTCGGACCCAGAGGGTTGTGATTGATGGCAGTCATTCATCATGGTGCCCTGTGACCAGTGGGGTCCCTCAAGGCTCTGTCCTGGGACCCATCCTGTTCAACATCTTCATTAACGATGTGGACATTGGAGTCAGCAGTGGACTGGCCAAGTTCACCGATGACACCAAACTTTGGGGCAAAGCATCCACGCCAGAAGACAGGCGGGTGATCCAGGCTGACCTGGACAAGCTCAGCAAATGGGCAGACAAGAACCTGATGGTGTTTAACACTGAAAAATGCAAGGTTCTCCACTTTGGGAGGAAAAACCTGCAGCACCCTTATAGGCTTGGCAGCGCTACGTTGGATAGCACTACAGAAGAAAGAGACTTGGGGGTCATGATTGACCACAAGATGAACATGAGCCTGCAACGCGATGCTGCGGCCAGTAAAGCGACCAAAATGCTGGCGTGCATCCATAGATGCTTCTCGAGCAAATCCCGGGACGTCATTCTCCCCTTGTACTCGGCCTTAGTGAGGCCGCAGCTGGAGTACTGCGTCCAGTTTTGGGCTCCACAATTCAAAAAGGATGTGGAGAAGCTGGAGAGAGTCCAGAGGAGAGCCACGCGCATGATCAGAGGTCAGGAAAACAGATCTTACGATGACAGGCTGAGAGCCATGGGGCTCCTTAGCCTGGAAAAGCGCAGGCTCAGGGGTGATCTGATGGCCACCTACAAGTTTATCAGGGGTGACCACCAGGATCTGGGGGAACGTCTGTTCACCAGAGCACCCCAAGGGATGACGAGGTCGAACGGTCACAAACTCCTGCAAGACCGCTTCAGGCTGGACATAAGGAAGAATTTGTTTACTGTCCGAGCCCCCAAGGTCTGGAACAGTCTGCCAGCGGAGGTGGTTCAAGCACCTACATTGAACGCCTTGAAGAGTAAATTGGATGCTTATCTTGCTGGGATCCTATGACCCCAGCTGACTTCCTGCCCTTTGGGCAGGGGGCTGGACTTGATGATCTCCCGAGGTCCCTTCCAGCCCTAATGTCTATGAAATCTATGAAATTGTCTGCTGGCTGATGTGGGCAGACAGAGCTCATGGTACCATGATGCAGAGAAGCCCTAGTGAGCGTGGTAAGGATGAGGTAGCAGAGGAGCTCCCAGACCTGCAGGCACAAGGGAGCGGGGGACGTCATAGGCTCCCCCTGACATAGCCGGGGAGGGGAGGGCACTAGATGCCACATCCTATTCTACCTCTTGAGTGTGAAAGTGCACTTGGGCACCCAAATATGGTTTCGTTCTCCCATTTCAATCCCTGGAAAACTGGAAATGCAAATGGTGGGTGGGTCCTGTTACTCCTCACGGCTTTTTGCAGACATGGTGAAGGGTGACATTGTCTTACATAGTAGATGCGCTCAGAGATTTTCAGGACACAAACAGGGTGACACAGAAGCACACCTAA
The DNA here is from genome assembly GCF_052110815.1 of Crocodylus siamensis. Lineage (NCBI taxonomy): Eukaryota > Metazoa > Chordata > Crocodylia > Crocodylidae > Crocodylus > Crocodylus siamensis. The sequence goes on from NC_143396.1 coordinate 11,468,645, forward strand.
AAGGGGAAAGACAAGCTGGCCCTAGGAGTCTGTAGTGACCTTTGCCTACAGAAGCTAAGAGCCTAATAAGATGAACATGGGCCGGCAGTGTGGGGACGCGGTCAGGAAGGCCAACCGCACCTTGTCCTGCATCCACAGATGCATCTCGAGCAGGTCCAGGGAGGTGATCCTCCCCCTCTACGCGGCACTGGTCAGGCCGCAACTGGAGTACTGTGTCCAGTTCTGGGTGCCACACTTCAAGAGGGACGTGGACAGCATGGAGAGGGTCCAGAGGAGGCCACTCGCATGATCAGGGGACAACAGAGCAGGCCCTACAGGACCTGAACCTGTTCAGCCTCCACAAGAGAAGGCTGAGGGGGATCTAGTGGCCTGTTACAAACTAGTCAGGGGGGATCAGCAGGCATTGGGGGAGTCCCTGTTCCCCCGAGCACCGCCAGGAGTGACCAGGAATAACAGTCACAAGCTGGCAGAGGGGAGATTTAGGCTAGACATCAGGAGGCGCAACTTCACGGTCAGGACGGCTAAGATCTGGAACCAACTTCCAAGAGAAGTGGTGCAGGCTCCTACTCTGGGGGGCTTTAAGAGGAGGTTAGATGTACACCTAGCTGGGGTCGTTTGACCCCACTACTCTTTCCTGCCATGGCAGGGGGTCGGACTCGATGATCTGCTCAGGTCCCTTCTGACCCGACCAACTATGAAAAGACGTGGTGCATGCCAGCTGAAGTCCCCAGCCTTAGCTGTAGCCAATATCCTATGACTTTGGGGAGGCTTAACCACAACCCCTGCACCGTGACCCCTGCCTTGCACATATAACAGAAAAAAGGTGGTGGGGCAGTAAATAGCAGATCCTAGAATCCAGGGCAATGCACGTGGCAGAAAATAGGCGTTGCTATGCCTAGATCATCCCCAAGCAGTGGTTATCCAGCTTCTTCTTGAAAGGCTCCAGGGATGGAGAGTCCACAACTTCCCTGGGCACCTACTCCAATGCCACACTATTCTCACACTGATGAAGGTTTCCAGATATCCGGTCTAAACTCACGTGCTCTGAATCATCTGCTCAGCACTTGGAGAGAAAAGATACTTTCCCTCTTCAACATCGTAGCCCTTCCAGTATTTGCAGACTGTTACAGAATCCCTTAATTAAAACACCTTTTCCACAACATGAGCATTGAATCATATAAAATCAGGGTTGAAAGCAGGACCAGCCCCAGTTGGGTCATTCCAGCCAGGGCTTTGTTGAGCTGGGCCTTAAAAACCTCCAGGGATGGAGTCTCCAGCACCTCTCTTGGTAACCCATTCCAGTGTGTCACCAGTCTCTTAGCAAGAAAATCTTTCCTAATATCCAACCTCAACTTCCCTTGCTGCAGCTTGATCCCACTTCTCCTTGCTCTGGCATTTGCCCCCACTGAGACCAGCCCAGCTCCATCCTCTTTGCAGCCCCCCTGCAGGGAGGTGAAGGCTGCTATCAAATCTCCCCTCAGTCTTCTTTCTCCAGGCTATATAAGCCCAGTTCCTCCCAAGTCATGTCCCCCAGGCCCCTCAGCACTTTCATTGCCCTCTGCTGGCTATTTCCAACTTGCCCACATGCTTTCTGTACTGGGGGCCCCACAACTGGACCCAGTACTCCAGATGTGTACTCACCAGTGGAGCACAGAGGGGAATAATTACTTCCAGTGATTTGCTGGCAATGCTCCTACCAATGCAGCCCAGGATGCCATTACCCTTCTTGGCAACATGGGCACACTGCTGGCTCCTATCCAGCTTCTCGTCCCATCACCCCAAGGTCCTTTTCTGCAGAGCTGCTCTTTAGCCAGTCAGTCCCATGCCTGTAGCAGTGTCTGGGGTTGTTCCATCCTAAGTATGGGACTTTGCACTTGTTCTTGTCTGACCTCATGCAATTTGTCTAGTTGACTCTGAATCTTAGCCTCACCCCCTCATGTTGCTATTACTCCCTGCAGTTTGGTGTCATCCATGAACTTGCTTAGGGTGGACTGCATCCCATCTTCCAGATTGTTAAGGAAGATACTGAACAAAACCTGCCCCAGAACCAACCCCTGGCCACTCCACTTGATCCTGCCTGCCAACTAGACCTTGAGCCATTGATCACTACCTGCTGAGTCTGATCCAGCCAGCTTTCTGTCCACCTTACAGTCCACTCATCCAACCCAGACTTCATTATCTTGTTTGCTAGGGCTAGGGCTTCTCTGCATCATGGTACCATGAGCTCTGTCTGCCCACATCAGCCAGCAGACAATTTCATAGATTTCATAGACATTAGGGCTGGAAGGGACCTCGGGAGATCATCGAGTCCAGCCCCCTGCCCAAAGGGCAGGAAGTCAGCTGGGGTCATAGGATCCCAGCAAGATAAGCATCCAATTTACTCTTCAAGGCGTTCAATGTAGGTGCTTGAACCACCTCCGCTGGCAGACTGTTCCAGACCTTGGGGGCTCAGACAGTAAACAAATTCTTCCTTATGTCCAGCCTGAAGCGGTCTTGCAGGAGTTTGTGACCGTTCGAACTTGTCATCCCTTGGGGCGCTCTGGTGAACAGACATTCCCCCAGATCCGGTGGTCACCCCTGATAAACTTATAGGTGGCCATCAGATCACCCCTGAGCCTGCGCTTTTCCAGGCTAAAGAGCCCCATGGCTCTCAGCCTGTCATTGTAAGATCTGTTTTCCTGACCTCTGATCATGCGCGTGGCTCTCCTCTGGACTCTCTCAAGCTTCTCCACATCCTTTTTGAATTGTGGAGCCCAAAACTGGAAGCAGTACTCCAGCTGCGGCCTCACTAAGGCCAAGTACAAGGGGAGAATGACGTCCCAGGATTTGCTTGAGAAGCATCTATGGATGCACGCCAGCGTTTTGGTCGCTTTACTGGCCGCAGCATCGCATTGCAGGCTCATGTTCATCTTGTGGTCAATGATGACCCCCAAGTCTCTTTTTTCTATAGTGCTAACCAACGTAGCACTGCCAAGCCTATAAGGGTGCTGCAGGTTTTTCCTCCCAAGGTGGAGGACATTGCATTTTTCGGTGTTAAACACCATCAGGTTCTTGTCTGCCCATTTGCTGAGCTTGTCCAGGTCAGCCTGGATCACCCGCCTGTCTTCTGGCGTGGATGCTTTGCCCCAAAGTTTGGTGTCATCGGTGAACTTGGCCAGTCCACTGCTGACTCCAATGTCCACATCGTTAATGAAGATGTTGAACAGTATGGGTCCCAGGACAGAGCCTTGAGGGACCCCACTGGTCACAGGGCACCACGATGAGTGACTGCCATCAATCACAACCCTCTGGGTCCGACCACGGAGCCAATTTCCCAGCCAGCGGATCGTGGTGGAGCCAAGGCCACAACTGGCCATTTTGGCCAAGAGGTGATCGTGGGATACCAGATCAAAGGCTTTTTTGAAGTCAAGATATATGACATCAACCTCTTCTCCCTTGTCCAGGCGATAGGTCACCTGGTCATAGAAGGAAATGAGATTGTTCAAGCAAGACCTACCCGCAACAAACCCATGCTGGCTATCCCTCAGGATGTTAGGCTGGGCCAGTCCATCGAGGATGGCCTCTTTAATAAACTTTTCTAAGATCTTCCCCAGGATAGAAGTCAGGCTGATGGGCCTGTAGTTAGCCAGATCCACTCTCCTCCCTTTTTTGAAGATCGGCACCACATTGGCCTTCTTCCAGTCTTCGGGCACTACACCAGAGCGCCAGGAGTTTTCAAAGACCCGTGCCAGGGGCTGGGCTATGACGCTCGCCAGCTCCTTGAGTACCCTGGGGTGCAGATTGTTGGGGCCGGCTGACTTGAAGGTATCCAGCTTCTCAAGGTGTTCCTTCATGAGGTCAGTATTTATGGAGGGTAGGGGATCCCCCTCACCCAGATTTCCCTGTCCCATAGCAGGCATGGGGTGAGGTGAGCACGCTAGTAGGGAGGGAAAGACTGCAGCAAGACCTGGATAGGTTACAGGGGTAGGCTAACATAAACAGGATGTGCTTCAATACTGACAAGTGCAGGGTGCTGCACGTGGGCAGTAGGAACGAGCAGCACACTTATAGAATAAGAAACTCCCTTCTTGAGAGCACAGAGGCGGAAAGGGATCTTGGAGTCATTATTGACTCCAAGATGAACATGGGCCGACAATGTGAGGTCACGGTTGGCAGGGCTAACCGCACCTTGTTGTGCATCCACAGGTGCATCTTGAGCAGGTCCAAGGAGGTGATCCTCCCCCTCTATGCGGCACTGGTCAGGCCGCAGCTGGAGGACTGCGTCCAGTTCTGAGCGCCGCACTTCAGGAGGGATGTGGACAGCATGGAGAGGGTCCGGAGGAGGCCACTCGCATGGTCAGGGGCAGCAGGGCAGGCCCTATGGGGAGAGGCAACGGTACCTGAACCTGTTCAGCCTCCAAAAGAGAAGGCTGAGGGGGGATCTGGTGACTGTCTATAAACTCACTAGCGGGGACCAGAAGGGTTTGGGAGAGACCTTGTTTCCCTGAGTGCTGCCGCCCCCCCCCCCCCCGGCGTAACAAGGAATAATGTACATAAGTTGTTGGAGAGGAGGTTTAGATTAGACATCCGCAAGAAGTACTTCACGGTCAGGGTGGCTAGGATCTGGAGCCAACTTCCAAGGGAAGTGGTGCTGGCTCCTGCCCTGGGGATCTGTAAGAAGAGGCTTGATCTTGATGCCTACCTGGCTGGAGTCATCTGAGCCCAGTTTTTCTCCCGCCCAGGCGGGGGGTCGGACCTGAAGATCTACAAGGTCCCTTCAACCTGACTTCTATGATTCTATGAATTAAGGATGAGTGCTAAATTTGCCCTTTTCCAATCATCCAGGATCTCACCCAATTGCCATGAGTTTTGAAGGAGAATGGCCAGTGGCTCTGCAATCACATCAGCCAAATCCCTCAGCACCCTTCACTGCATTGCATCTAACCCCATGGACTTGCACATGTCCAGATTTTCAAAATAGTCCCTAACCTGTTCTTTCACCACTGAGGGATGCTCCCCTTCTTCCTAAACGGTGCTGCCTGGTGCAGTAGTCCGGGACCTGATCTTGCCCATGAAGATTGTGGTAAAACAGACAATGAGCACTTCAGCCTTTTCATCACCATCTGTCACTACGTTGCCTCCCCCATTAAATAAGAGACCCACACTTTCCCCGAGCTTCCTTCTGTTTCTGACATACTTGAAACCCTTCTTGCTCCCCTTCACATCCCTTGCTAGCTGCTTTGGCTTTCCTGATTTCATCCCTGCATGCCCGAGCAATATTGTCATACTTCTCCCTACTAATGTGTCCAAGCTTCCACTTCTTGTAAGCTTCCTTTTTGTCTTTAATCTCACTGAAGAGTCCTCTGCTAATCCAAGCTGGCCACATGATGTACTTGCTAGTCTTCCTGCCTATTTGGATGGTTTGTTCCTGCATCCTCAGTAAGGTATCCTTAAAGTACAAACATCTCTTCTGGACTCCTTTCCCCTTCAGACTGGCTTCTCACAGGATCCTACTCTTCATTACCCAGAGGGAGTGAAAAGCTGCTTTTCTGAAGGGCACAGTCCACACTCTCCTGATCTCCTTCCTTTCTTTTGTCAGGATCCTGAACTCAAGCCTCTTGTGGTCACTGCTGCCCAACCTGCCATCCACTTCTACATTCCCCACCAACTCTTCCAACTTGGGGAGCAGTAGGTCAAGAAGAGCAGTCCCCCTTGTTGCTCTCTGCAACACTTGCACCAGGAAGTTGTCTCCAACATTGTCCAAAAGCCTCCTGGATTGCCTGGGCATTGCTGTATTGCCCTCCCAGCAGATGTCAGGGGGATTGAAGTCCCCCATGAGAACCAGGGCCTGTGATCTGGAGGTTTCTGCTAATTGTCTGAAGAAAGTCTTATCTTCCTCATCCTCCAGGTCTGGTGGTCTATAACAGACACCCAACATGACATCAGCCTTGTTGCTGTCCCCTTGAACCTTAACCCAGAGACTACTGGTTTCACAGTGAAGCTCTTAGCAATCATACAGCTCTTTTACAAATAGCACAAATCCTGTGGGGTGATTTCCTTTTCCCCAGCAATCAGGCCCTGGAAAAGGAGGCCTGGCCCCCTGACCTGGGTCCAGGTAGGGAAACTGGACCCGAGAGCTGGCCAGTAGGGCAGAGTGGCTGCCCCTGAAGCGCCCTGGAGCCACGGGAGGTTGTCCGGCTGAGGACCGGAGCTGCAGGCGGTGGCTCAGGCGCACAGGCAGTGCATGGTGGATCCCCTGCTGGGACCAAAGCCACGGGTGGCAGCTCAGACATTCGACCCTGACAGGGATGCTGGGAGCTGGGTGCACTGGCAGCACATGGTAGGGACCCAAGCCCCAAGCTGCAGGCGGTGGCTCGGGCATCTGACCCCCTGGCAAGAAAGCCAGGAGCTTGGCACGCAGGTGGCACGCGGCAGGATCAAAGCCCCGAGCCTGCACGCAGCAGCTTGGGTTTTCTGATCCCCAGTGTGAGGCTGGGCAGCTTGGTATGCAGACAGCATGTGGAGGATCCTGGAGGGACTAGAGCCTGGGGCCACAGACAGCAGGCCAGGCATTGATAGCTCAGTGGTAGAGTTGTCGTGGATTGCCTCTGCTAGATGTACATGTGTACCTCACTGTTACTGAATCCTCTCTTGCTCTCCTGCACCCGTTGCCCTCCCCACTTGTGTCATATAACCTGGGTCTTTTCCTATTTAACCAGTATATGGTTGCGTTCCAACTGGTCTCTGTTCTACTTCATAGGGGATAGGAAAGGAGCGGCTACCCCACCCACAGCGCACTAGCACTTGCTAAATCCCTTCAATTGGACAGGGGGGTACCTTGTCTGAGAACCACCCAGGTTACATGATCAATAAACTATTTTAGAAACTAAAGGACTTGCATTTGGAGAAATTTAAAATATTCTCATTTGGAGAAAGATTAAAGCATATTCTTAAGACAATATCAGTCCTGTTTGCTTCCACTGTTTGGGAGGAGCAGCACTTTCCCTCTTGCTCTTAAGGCAAAGTGACACTCAAAAGCACCAAAGACAAAGGATCAGACAGGGCCCCAGGGATGGACGGACCGGGCAGCAGTGAGGGCCACTGAACAGCTACTGGAGGGGAGGTCACTGCTGGGGAGGCAGGTGGCAAGTTTACCTCTCAAGTCACACCATCTCCAGATTGCTGACCAGCTGTCACCGGCCTTTCATTCCCCACTTCCTCGTGTGATGCCTTTTCCTACTCAGCTAATGAAATCTCCCAAGTGTGGAGTGTTTCCTCCCTGTGAAGGCACTGCACCCTTCTTCTGAACAAACTGGGCTCCCTGGGTCTCTCCGTGGAAGGCAATTTCTGCAGTCCATGAATCATCTGGTGACCCTTCTCTGCTCCGTTCCATCTTCAGCCTCCTTTAACACTGATAGCAGTTTTCCCATGTTCCAGACTCAGTCTTGGTGCCACTGCACTCACCAGCTCACCTCAAGTGAGACAGGCCCACTGCTCGTCTCCTCACAGGACACTCCCAGTACAGAAACTCCTAACAGCAGCTCCAGGCAGATGCAGACACCCGAGTTGTGTCTGAGAAACTTACTGCTCCAAAGAGGAAATGGCTCCATCCCTGCAGCTCGAAATTCACCTTCTGGTCCCACTGGCATGGAGGTGCTCCCCTCACTCACTGCAGGCTGTGATCCACTGAACCAGTATCCCCCAAGCACAGCCCTGCCACCTGTCTACACGCAGCACAGGCTGGCCTCTGCACCTCTTGTTAGCTTGGGCAAGGACATGTTGGCACCAGCCCCAGCCCTACAAGCAGCCCAAAGGCAGTGCAGGATCCTCTGGAAGTATGTCCACCCACAAAGAAGTCAGTGCAGGCAGAAGTGCACAGGTCCTGGTAGCTCATGCTGGTGGCTTTAAGTGTAACTGTGTGATCAAACACAGGAAATGCATGGAACACACTATGAAAGATGCTGGAATGGCTGGTCTCATAATGGAAGCAAGTATTACTCAGGATGCAAGAAGGGAAGAAATAGGGATGGGTGGGAGCCACCTATGCCATGAAGCTTCCAGATATCAAAAACAATGGCTGAAAGGGAGCAAATTATTTCAAGCAAAATGCAACAAAATGAGAACAGTGCCCTTCAGCCCCCTTCCCCAAACAGCACAAAGTCTGAGGGCTCAGGGGAGGCCTGGTGACCCCCAGAGTCCTCCTGGGCACCAAGAAAGGGTTGAAGAGCTGGTTCCCACCAAAATGACTCACAAACCTCCATGCAGCTTCATTCACCTAGCAAATTTAATAATGTAATACAGATGAGACCTCAATGATGATAAAGTACAGTACAGCATATACAACAAGTGATGATAATGTATGGAATACAGACAAGGTTCTTTGGGTAAATGTAAGATATTCTATTAGATCAACTAAATGGTTGGAATAATTGTTCTTTTACAAGCTTTTGGGAACAACCTTCTTCAGTCAGGATGATTATGCTGGTGTTTGTGGACTCTCCTGGGTGGAATAGGAACAAGCCAATATGCAAAATGCAGGTCTGTGAAAATGCAAATGTATGGCAGGAAAGACCAAGAGGGCTATAACCAATACTTCCAAATGTATAGAACAGGCATTCCTCTAAAGACTCATAGAAAATGAGGGCTGGAAGGGATCTCAGGAGCTCATCTAGTTCAACACCCTGCTTAAAGCAGGATCGTCCACAAATAGATCATCCCAGCCAAACCTCTGTCTAGCTGGGTTTTGAAAACCTCCAAGGATGAAGCTTTCACCACCTCTCTGGGGAGCCTGTGTGGCAGAATACCATCTCTGTCTCCCCCCAAACTCTGGCATCTGACAGTTTGGTTCCCATGATCACTGCAGAGGGCAGACTCCTCTGGCCCCATTGGCTTCAGGTAACCCTGAGTTGTAACCTGAGCTGGATACATTCCTGAGGGAGGGGGGAAGCCTGCTCCCTCTATGTGACTGGCCTCACACACCTGGGTAGGGGCTTAAGCTCCCTATTGTACTAAGCAATGTCAACATGACTGGGAGGGGGCTAGACACCCTGCCAGTCTACCTGGCATCCAGTGATGCATTTCAAATTGGTTGGCTGGTAGCCAACAGTTGCTAGCCTTCATTGGATCAGGTAAATGAGGTCATAGGGGCTACATAGGTTAAGGACTGTCCAGGAGGAGATGCAGCAGCCACAATGGTGCAGCTTCTCTAAGAGTTCTCATCTGAAACTCACTCTCTCCTTTAAAACTCATGATCAATGAACTGCTTGCCTCCAGGGAGAATCTCCACCTGCCTCTGGATGATACTTGTAAGTTCCTTGAGATCAAACTAGATATATAGCTTGCAGTAACTCAGATGCATGATCAAACGCTACCGTGCCACTGTTTGCTCCAAGGTATTTCTCTGATATTGCTCTACCCTGTATCCTATTCCAAACCTACTCCTTGTAACCAGTACAGTTCTCCTTTGTACCTAGTATGGGAGACTTACTGGGAGAGGGTCTAGAATATTTATTTCATAGACATTAGGGCTATAAGATAATTGAGTCCAGCCCCCTGCCCCAGGGGCAGGAAGTCAGGTAGGGTCAAAGGATCCCAGCAAGACAGACATCCAAATGTTTTTTACAAGAGTCCAGAATAGGTGCCTGCACCACCTCTGGAGGGAGTCTATTCCAGGCCTTGCGGGGCTCGGACAGTAAAGAAGTTTTTCATAGACATTACAGCTGGAAGGGACCTCACAAGATCATCAGGTCCAGCCCCCTGCCCCAGGGGTAGAAGTCAGCTGGGGTTAGATGACCCCAGCAAGGTAAGCATCCAAATGCAACTTGTATGTGTCCAGAGTAGGTGCTTGCACCACTTCTGGGGTGTCTGTTCCAGACTCTAGAGACTCGGACAGTAAAGAAGTTTTTCCTTATGTCCAGTCTTGGAGGAGTTTGTGGCCATTGGACCCTGTCATCCCTTGGGGTGCTCTGGTGAGCAGGCACTCCCCCAGATCCTGATGTACACCCCAATGTACTTACAGGTTGCCACCAGGCCTCCCCCGAGCCTGCGCTTCTCCAGGCTGAAGAGTCCCGTGGCTCCCAGCCTCTCCTCATAAGACCTGCTGTCTTGCCCTCTGATCCTGCGCGTGGCTCTCCTCTGCACTCTCTCGAGCTTCTCCACATCCTTCTTGAATCGTGGAGCCCAGCATTGGACACAGTGCTCCAGCTGCGGCCTCAGTGTCCACCCTAAAACAGTCTTGGAGGAATTTGTGACCATTTGACCATGTCATCCCTTGGGGCGCTCTGGTGAACAGGCCTTCCCCCAGATCCTGATGAGAACCCTGATAAACTTATAAGCAGCCACCAGATCACCCCTGAACCTGTGCTTTTCCAGGCTGAAGAGTCTCATGGCTCTCAACATTTCTTCATAAGGCCTCTTCTCTTGCCCTCTGATCATGCATGTGGCTTTCCTGTGGACTCCCTCAAGCTTCACCACATCCTTCCTGAACTGTGGACCCCAAAACTGGATGCAGTACTCCAGCTGCAGCCTCACCAAGGCCGAGTACAGCAGGAGGATGACATCCTGGGATTTATCTGGAAAGTGTCTATGAATGCAAGCCAGAGTTTGGTTTGTTTTACCAGCTGCAACATAGCACTGGTGGCTCATGTTCATCTCGTGGTCAATCATGACCCCCCAAGTCTCTTGTGGCCGTGGTGCTAGTGAGCATAGCACTGCCAAGCCTATAAGTGTGATGCAGGTTTTTTTCCCCACTGTCTAAGGTGGAGCACCTTGCATTTGTCGGTACTGAATGTCATCAGGTTTGTATCTGCCAACTTTTTAAGGCTATCCAAGTCAGCCTGAATCATCAACCTATCCTCAGGTGTGGATGCTCTACCCCAAAGTTTAGTGTCATAGCTAAAGTTGCCCAGGCCACTTCTGATGACAGTATCCACATTGTTGATAAAGACGTTAAAGAGAACACGTCCAAGGACAGAGCCCTGGGGGACCCCACTAGTCACAGAGCACCATGATGATTCACTTCCATCAACTATCACTCTCTGGGTCTGGCCTCAGAGCCAATTCCCCAGCCATCAGACTGTTATGCCTTGGGGTCGTCTTGGTTCGGCTAAGGGAGGCCACTATTTGTGATTCAGACTGCGGGAAGCACCCCAAGTTCTTGTAGTGGTCAAGTACCCTCAAGAACTACTAGGCCTGTGTTTCCCATAGGGCACAGGTCCAAGACCAGTCTAGACTCTGGGTGGTGGCAGTGCTACCACCAGGCTTGTGGGTGTGCTCCAGGAAAGGGGTCGGCTAGATATGAGGCACTCCCAGGGAGGCACTCAGAGCCTGGAAGGTGGTTAGATGCAGTGAGGTGGGTGGCTCAATGCAGAAGTACCCCCGACTGGCCCATCACAGCCTATTCCAGTGTTTTACTACCTTCCTAGGGAGAAAATTCTTTAACTTAAACTTCTCTTGCTGCAGCTTGAGACCATTCCTGCTTGTTCTGGCATCGGCCACCACTGAGAACAGTCCAGGTCCATCCTCTTTTGAACCCTCTTGCAGGTAGCTGAAGGCTGCTATAATATCCCCCCTCTGACTTCTCTTCTTTAGATGAAATAAGCCCAGTTCCCTCAGCCTAGCCTTGTTAAGTCATGTTCCCCAGCCCCACAACCACTTTTGTTGCCCTCTGATGGACTATCCAATTTGTCCACATCCTTTCTGTATGGGGGGCTCACAACTGGATGCAGGACTCCAGATGTGGCCTCCACAGTGCTGAATAGAAGGGAAGAATCACTGCCCTTGATCTGCTGGCAATGCTCCTACCAGTGCAACCCAGGATGCCCTTAGCTTTCTTTGCAACAAGGGCACGCTGCTGGCTCCTCTTCAGTTTCTTGTCCTCTGTCCCTCCCTGGTCCTTTTCTGCAGGATGGGTTATTAACCTCTTGGAGTATCTCCGACAGCACATTCATAGAGCCAAATAGCTTTGGCACAAGGAGGGAAGCCTTAATATTCCCAATGGGAGATTACAGCATCCTGCAGTCCACTGGCATGAGACTGCTTCCCTGGATGCACACACTGGTGGGTGCTGAGCAGGTATACACTCCCAAATCATTCCTGTATTGCTGGCAGAATTATGGACACTCCCGGATAGGGATGCACTTGTGCTGGGCCTGTTTGGATGACTGGAGGAAGCACTTTCCATACTCTGAGCACTGATGTGGTTTCTTCTCTGTGTGGATGAGCTGGTGCGGGGACAGGTGGGAGGATAGGGTAAAGCTCTTCCCACGCTCTGAGCACTGATATAGCTTCTCCCTTGTGTGGATAACCTGGTGCCGAGCCCTGCTGGAGGAGTGAGTGAAGCTCTTCCCACACACTGAGCACTGATGTGGCTTCGCTCCCGTGTGGGTAAGCTGGTGCTGAGCTAGGTTGGAAGAGTAAGTGAAGCTCTTCCCACACTCTGAGCACTGATGTGGCTTCTCCCCTGTGTGGATCAGCTGGTGCTGGACCAGGTTGGAGGATAGGTTGAAGCTTTTCCCACACTCCGAGCACCAGTATGGTTTCTCCCCTGTGTGGATGAGGTGGTGTTTGATCAAGTCAGAGTACTGAGTGAAGCTCTTTGCGCACACCAAGCACTGATGTGGCTTCTCCCCTCTGTGGATACGCTGGTGCTGAGCCAGGCCTGAGGACTGAGTGAAGCTTTTCCCACACTCTGAGCACTGATGTGCCTTCTCCCCTGTGTGGATGAGCTGGTGCTGAGCCAGGTTGGAGAACTGGGTGAAGCTCTTTCCACACTCTAAGCACTGATGTGGCTTCTCCCCTGTGTGGATCAGCTGGTGCTGAGCCAGGCTGGAGTACTGAGTGAAGCTCTTCCCACACTCTGAGCAATGATATGGCTTCTCCCCTGTGTGGATACGCTGATGCTGGGCCAGGCTGGAGGACTGAGTGAAGCTCTTCCCACACTCCAAGCACTGATGTGGCTTCTCTCCTGTGTGGGTACGTTGGTGCTGAGCCAGGCTGGAGGACTGAGTAAAGCTCTTCCCGCACTCAGAGCACTGATGTGGCTTCTCCCCGGTGTGGATACGCTGGTGCTGAGCCAGGCTGGAAGCGTTAGCAAAGCTCTTCCCACACTCTGAGCACTGATGTGGCTTCTCCCCTGTGTGGATACGCTGGTGCCGAGTCAGTCTAGAGGAGTGAGTGAAGCTCTTCCCACACTCTGAGCACTGATGTAGCTTCTCCCCTGTGTGGATACGCTGGTGCTGAGCCAGGCTGGAGGACTGAGTGAAGCTCTTCCCACACTCAGAGCAGTGATGTGGCTTCTCCCCTGTGTGGGTACGTTGGTGCTGAGCCAGGCTGGAGGACTGAGTGAAGCTCTTCCCGCACTCAGAGCACTGATGTGGCTTCTCCCCGGTGTGGATACGCTGGTGCTGAACCAGGCTGGAGGACTGAGAGAAGCTCTTCCCACACTCTGAGCACTGATATGGTTTCTCCCCTGTGTGGATACGCTGGTGCCTAGCCAGGCTGGAGGAGAGAGTGAAGCTCTTCCCACACTCTGAACACTGCAATGGCTTCTCCCTTGTGTGCATGCACCAGTGCCTCACCAAGTTGGAGAGCTGCCTGAATCTCTTCCCACACTTGGTGCAGCAGTGCCGCACACACTCGTGCTGGGACAGGTCTTGCAAGCAGGTGAAGTTCTTCCTGCACTCAGTGCAATGGTGTGTCTTCCTCTCTAGGTGGATGCACCAGTCCTGAAACGGGGAGAAAAAATAGGTGAAGGTCTTGCCGTTCTTGACACAGCTCTGCCTGATGCTTCCCCCTCTGCATATGTAGGTGCTTGACCAGGTGTGTGGGGCACACAAAGGTCTTCCCCCATTTGGTGAAGCAGTGGGTCTGGCAGTGGGCAACCAGGGCAGAAGCAGGTGAAGCTCTTGCCACACTTGATCCATACATGGGACTTCTCCCCAGTGTACCTTATCTTGTGCACAGACATGAGTGATGGGCACTTAAAGGTTTTCCTGACCTTCAGGTAGGGGTGAGCTCTGCCCCTGTGCTTGGAAGTGAGCTGCTGCTTTCCTCTGAGGCCCTCCCCACTGCCCCTGCTTGGATGAAGTGCATCTTTCCAGTGGCTCTTAAGGTCACTGAGCTTCAAAAATTCTTCCCTGCACCCAGGGCTCTTTCTAGGTTCTGCCCCTTCTCCACCCTCACGCCCAACTGGAAAAAGTACCTGGTTCATCACTAGTCTCTCCTTCTCCGTTTGGGGCCTCCCCTGAATCTCGTGCCATGGCTCCTTCTCAGATCTCAGGGAATCCATCTCACCCAAACTCCCTGGGGAAGTCTGCGCTGGCTCTAGGTCTGCAGACCCTACCGCAGGAAGCTGCTCCTCAGCTCTGCTCAGTGACCAGGTACCTCCTGCATGGGGAAGAGACACTCCAGATTAGTTCCTACCGTGCTGGCAAAGGGCAAACACTGCTGTTCCTTTTGTTGCTATTCCTCAGAGCAGGCCTGGACCTTAGTATTGTGTTCCTCAAGAATACAAGGTCTGCTTGCCAAAACCCAAAGTGCTGGGGGTGAGTGGGGCAAGTCCCTGTGCTGGGCTACTGCTCCCTACTCGGTGCAGATCAGACCCAAACTCTCAGAGTTTCTGACCCAGCTGATCATACCATCACCTCAGGCCCTGCTGAGACAAGCACACGTGGGACATGTGCATTAGGGCAGTGCCTGAATAGCTTCATGTTCTAATGGGCTGAGGATGAAGGGAGGATGTAGAACTGTGTTGCTCTCTTCTGAGAGAAGCAGGGTTGTGCTTCCTGCCTGCTTCCAGGGAAAGCTCTTGTGCAGGGCATGCAGCTGTGGAGATTTCCACTGCTGATGCGTCCCAGATGGCATCATCACAGGACTCTTCAAAGGGTCTACGGCCTTGGCATGAACAAAACCAGGACTCTGTGCTGAGTCTCGGGCTTCATGACACTCAAAGCCCCAGAGAGAAAACAGGAAGGGGGCAATTTTGGGACAAGCCATGGAAGATTCACTTCCCCCCACAACGTGAAATCTTTTGAATTCCACCCGTGCCATGTAGCCACTTAATGCAGCCTGAGACTAGGATGAAACTCTTCCTGGGTTGCATGTCAACCTGACCAGAGGCAGCCAGCGACAGCCTCAGGAGCTTTCTTGAGCAAAAGAAATGGCTACAAAGAACCTCTGCATACCACACTGATTTCAATAGGGGACTACAAATCCCATCATACCCTCGGAGAGGGTGGTTACCTTGGGCTGTGGGATAACTTTCCATCTTGACTCAGCAATGTAAGAGTTTAAGATTGTGGCAGCCCACAGAAACTAGGTCCGGGCCAAAAATCAAGACAGCAAACCTGATTGTCCTCTAACTTCTGTCATGAGAAGAAGGGGGAAACAGTTTCTTGTTTCCATGTTGTTCATTTTCAGAGAATGGGAACAACACCTGCCTGGACACATGCATAGAAACATAGAAGCAGGGTCAGAAGGGACCTTATAGATCTTCAAGTCTGACCCCCTGCCTGGGGAGGAGAAAAAACTGGGCTCAAATGATCCCAGCTAGGTAGGCATCAAGCCTCCTCTTAAAGACCCCCAGGGTAGGAGCCAGCACCACTTCCCTTGGAAGTTGGTTCCAGACCCTAGCCACCCTCACCGTGAAGTAGTTCTTACAGGTGTCTAATCTCAAACCTACTCTCCAACAACTTGTGGCAGTTATTCCTTGTTATAGCGGGGGCACTAAGGGAAACAACCCTTCTGGTCCCCCTAGTGAGTTCATAGACTGTCACCAGGTTCCCCTTCAGCCTTCTCTTGTGAAGGCCGAACAGGTTCAGGTCCCGCAGTCTCTCACTGAAGGGTCTGCCCTGTAGTCCCTGGATCGTGCGGGTGACCCTCCTCTGGACCCTCTCAATGTTGTCCAACATTACAGAAGGGGTGGGCAAAATATGGTCGGTGGGCTGCATCCGGCCCATGGAGGGGCTTTGTCCAGCAGGTACCAGTGAATGCAGCCCTGACCCCATGCCAGTTCCAGGCTCGCCTGTCCGGGTTGAGCAGTATTAGTGAAGGAGAGAAACTGCTGCTCAGTGCAGGGCAAAAATGGCCCCTTCCTAACACCAGCACTTCCAGGTATAGCAGGGCTGCCCTCAGTTTCCACTGTTTCACCGCTGCGAGCTGCCTGGCGGGGTAGAGGTGGCAGTGCAAAGCAGATGCATGGCAGCCCTGCATGGGCTCCAGACAGCTGCACCAGGAAGCACCAGCAGCAGGAGGGTCCACTTTAAGTTCACTACTGAGAGTGGCCCCAGCAACGACTCTGGGCTCACCCCTCCAGGCTGAGCAGCAGCACCTGCACCAGGAAGAAACTGGTGCTCTTTGCGGGGGAAAATTGGCTCCAGCCCCTCACCGCCACTGGGCAGTATTTGATGCATCCTGGGTGGCAGGGGTCACCGTGCAGAGCAGCCTCAGGGCAGCCCAGAAGCGGTGGTGACTGAATCGCAGGGGAGCCTGGTACGGTGTGGGCAGCCACACAAAAAATTGCTTGGTAATGGCAAGGGGGAGGGGACACTTTTCCCTCTGCAACAAGCAACAGTTTCTGCCTGGCTGCTGCTGCTCAGACTGGAGGGGTGAGCCCAGAGCTGGCACACAGTGTGCAGGGTTGAGACTGCAAGCGCTAGTCCCAGCTGCTACTGTGGGGCTGGGAGCAGTGGTGGTGCCAGCCAGAAGCTGCCCTAGCCATGCTGCATGCCCAGGGGCAGTTGAACGTGCCAAGGCTGGAAGGAGCAGGCACTGGCCATGCTGGGGTTGTGCGCTGCTGGCAGTGGCGGGGCAGGCACCGCAGGGCATGCGGGATCTGGGATGTTGCAGGGCCGGGGCAGGCACTGACCGGCTCAGTTGGGCTCATGCAAGGGGTCCCATGCACACCTGACATATCCTCAAACCCTCCCCCACAAACCCCATAACCACACCGTCCCCCACAAACCCCACACCCTCCCTTACTGCTGCTGCTCAGCCTCCAGGGGCAAGCCCGGAGCTGGCACATGGCGCTGGGTGCACGGGGTTGGGGCTGCAAGCAATGGTCCCTGCTGTTACCATGGAGCTGGGGGCAGCGGTGGTGGCGGCCAGAAGGAGCTGTCCTAGCCATGCTGCGTGTCCAGGGTCCATTAAACACCCCAAGTCTGGGAGGAGCAGGCATGTGCCATGATGGGGCTGTGTGCTGTTAGCCGTGGCAGGGGACAAGCCATCGGTATACAGGCTCTGGGCTGTTGTGGGACAGGGGCTCCCATGTACTCCTCACATATCCTCAAACCCTCCAACACAGATGCACAGCTACATCATCTCCCACACAATCATACACGCTACACAGTCCCCTACACTCCCCCCACACTTACACCCGCAAGCCTAAGGGGGAAGCCCCATTCACTGCTACATGCACACACCACACCCACACACACTCACCCCTAGCCCCCATCTCCCTCCACACACCCCACACCTCCCTACAAACCAGCCATACCCACTGTAGCAGAGCACTAGGTTGCCTGCTACTGAATAGTAGTAAATGGGTTTAGCTGCCATTCCTAAGGGCAGCAGGTGCCAGTTGCTATGGCAACTAATTGGGTCAGCTGACCGCCAGGGGGCAGGGTCATAGATTTCATAGACATCAGGGCTGGAAGGGACCTCGGGAGATCATCCAGTCCAGCCCCCGCCCAAAGGGCAGGAAGTCAGCTGGGGTCAGAGGATCCCAGCAAGAAAAGCATCCATAAAGGTCTGGCCTTTATAAACAGAGAAGGGTAAGGCCAGAGCCAGTTCCCCTCTGGCAGCCGGAGGAGCAGCAACTCTGCTGCGGAGCAGAGCACAGCACAGCACAGCCGTCTGACTGTCTGAGAGTCTACATGATGAGACGGGGGGAGAGAACCCTGACAGGAGTGTATGTTATAGCCGGGGGGGCTCAGTTTTGTGTTGCAGCGGGTTGGCTTAGAGCTTTGGGTTTTCTGTTTGGTTCTTTGTGTAAGAGCAGAGGACTGGGCGAGGCTGTAGGGGTGGAGGAGGCCTCAAGGGATCTCAATAGAAGGGAGGTTTCTAGCGTCACAGAGGGCGCTGCATTTTGGGGTGTACTGACCCCAGCCCATTGGGCGACTTCAGGAGGAGCTAGTGGGGTATCCCGCCCCCAGCCCAGTGTGGGCGATATCGGGACGAGCCCCAGTGGGACGTAGGCCCGAGAAGGCGGGTCTGGGGGCCAGGTAAGGCTAAGGCCGCCTGAGCCCCAGTGCGGGCAAGCACGGGGGGGACGCGAGCAAGGCCCCAGTGCGGGGTGGGGCGCGAGTGAAGCCCCAGTGAGGGCAGGACCGTGAGAAGCGCGGGAGACAAGGCCCGAGTGTGCGTGAGACCGCGGGAAGTGTGAGGCACAGGCCTGAGTGCGGGTGACCGCAGGACGTACAGGAGGCAGGCCCGAGTCCGGCACTGCCTGTAATTAAGAAGCCCCGAGAGGGGAGCAAGCCCAATGAGGCATAGAGACCGCAGGAGGCACGAGGCACAGGCCTGAGTGCAGGTGACCACGGGACGTACGAGAGGCAGGCCCGGGTCGGACACTGCCTGTAACTGAGGAGCCCTGAGAGGGGAGTAAGCCCATTGAGAAACCCGGGGAGGGCAAAAAGGGCGCAGTCTGAGAGACGCCCCAGGGGCGGGCGTGTATATTGAGCAGGCCTGGGAGAGGGAGCGAGCATATCGGGTAGGCCCCGAGAGAGAACCAGCACAGGGAATAGAATGGAACCCCGGTATAGCAAGACCGGCCCTGTGCCAAGGAGGGCAGGAAGGCAGCCTCCCATTATTATTATTATTATTATTATTAAGATCAAAGACGTGGCAGGAAAGTTAGAGGGTGCATTCATGACCCAGGTTGGCACGGCAGGCAAGGGCGCTAGGGGAGGTCATGGCACCCCTAGGAACCGTCCTGCCACACCCACTCACACACATTTACACATATCCCCACACCTTATACACACACACCCCCACACATGCACAGATTCTCACAAACCTCATTCCCACCCACCCATACTACTTAGGGGTGCACCAATAGAGATTTTGGGGGGCTGATACTGATACCCAGTTTTTAAGGAGGCGTATCAGCCAATACCAATCAATACAGCTTTGTCCAGCTGGTAAATTTGTTGTGATGGAAGGGGAGGGGAGGGGAGGGAAGGGGTGTGCGCAGGTAGATCAATACCCGCCACGTGAGGGAGGGAGGGGGATGGGGCAGGCGGGCACAGGATGGAGCTGTGGCTTGTCTGAGGAGGGGAGGGCAGCTTCCACTGCTGCGTGCACTCCAGAAGGGCATGGGGGGGGTGTGCCCACAGACCTGCACAGGGTGGGTGGGCTGCAGCTGAGGGCTGGGTCCAGAGCTGCAGCGTGCTTTTCTCGGGCTTGGCCGAGGTGTGCTTGGGGTGGGCAGCTGCACTGCTGGGAAAGGGCTATCGGGGAAGGGGGCTGCAGTCACCCAAGATTTTGCCATAGACCGCCCCCTATAACCACCCTCCCGGCACCACCACTGCCTGCCCTGAGCGCAGCACTGCCCAACCCCCGCTACATGCCAAGAAGAGACTGAGGGAGCCCTAGCACCCGCCTGTGGCTCCAGCACCCCTGCCCCCCACCCTGTGCAAATCTGGGGGTACACCCCTCCCCTTTGCCCTCCCTGCCCTGGCTGTGCAGTGCCTGCCCCAGCTCCTGCCTCAGCCCCACTCCCTCTCTCACTGCAGGGGACATTGATCTACCCCCACAACACCCTTTCCTCCCCCTGCCCTTCCACCACAACAGACTTATCAGCTGCATGCCACTTTCCAAGCTGCCGGGCTGTGCTGCTCGCTGTGGCTGCATGCATGCATGGGCACTGATCGGACAGATTACTGTCCACGTCCCATTTCCAATGCTCTCAGTTTTCCTTATCTGTGCTGTTCTGATATTGGACCGATGCATCAGTGCACCTCTAATACTCCTCTGCATCCCACCACAATATACAAGAGTAAGACTTCATTTTAGGGTATTATGCAATCATTTCTATACATACAGCACAAACGCACACAAATCAGGACAAAAATATATTTTTTAAAATAAAATTAAAAAATATTATAACAGATATTTAATTTTTAGTATATGTGGTTTTTTGCCGGTTCCAAAAGGACTACATCTGGGGGCAAGGGGAGGGTGGTAAAAGTCAGAGGTTAGGACAGGACGTCTGGTCCCAAGATGGCAACCTGGGGGGCGGGGCCACTTTTGCAACCCTTGATGGCTCACCAAAACTTGTAAAGCAGCCCTCCAGCCCAAATAATTGCCCGTCCCTGCATTACAGCATAATATACTGTGTCTGAGGTCAACGCCTGGAAGGGCAGCACAGGGCAGGCCTGCAGTTTCCAGGTCTCGCCGGCACTCAGGCCATGGAACTTTACCAAGAGCAGAGTTGGGTTGGGGGGGGAACACCCACAACTCACCTGGCAGCAGGTCCTCCCATCTTGAGAATTCCCCATGGTCTTCATCATCACAGACCCAGAGCTCCACCTGTCCTCGCTGGATGCTGCAGATTAAGTCAGGTGTGGGACCCTGATATC
The DNA here is from genome assembly GCF_052110815.1 of Crocodylus siamensis. Lineage (NCBI taxonomy): Eukaryota > Metazoa > Chordata > Crocodylia > Crocodylidae > Crocodylus > Crocodylus siamensis. Next base: position 11,489,200 of record NC_143396.1, read on the forward strand.
CTGTTTGGGCAGTGGTTGAAGAGCATTTGTGACTGCATACAGGACACAGAATCCAACTGGGATTTGGGGAATGGATCCAGTGAAATCTCCACTAGGGCCTTGATGGACAAGGGAGGCATTTAAGATGAAAGAGAAGGCACTACAGGGAGAAGCCTTCAAGATATAACAGTCCCTGTCACCCAGGTGGACGAGGAATGGTCACACGGGGGAAGAAAGACCCAGAGCTTTACCCAGGGAAACGAGGGCTTGGTAATTCTTCAGCATCTGCTCCTGGTAAAGCACCTTGTCTTCATCGTCCAGCAGCTCCCACTCCTCCCAGGTGAAATACACAGCCACGTCCTCAAACACCTCCCGGAGCTGCGGGCACAAGCGTTGCACCATCAGTGTCTCCTGGGCCAGCTGCTCCCAGCCCCCACAGCCCTGTCAGCAATCACTGGGTACTACTACTAATTGCAATCTTAGCCACGACAGGTAAGGGGACACAACTCCCCAGTCTTCAGCTGATGTGTGATGTGGATGCAGCTGTGAATACAGGAGTCCAGGTGTGGGCTTTATTCCAGCTCATCCCGCTCTCTTTGCTCAGTTCTTTGCGGCAGCCTGGGCAGCACGCTTAGAGGCAGGGAGCCCCGGCTCCACGCACTGTAACCCGGCCTGCCCACGCCAGCCCCCCTGGTATCTGCACTCGGGAGGGAGCTCCTGCTAATGCAGCTCGGGGTCTTTGCAGCCTCCAACACCGCAGCCTTCACGCTCTTCAGGTCTCTGCTCCCCAAAGTCTTTACAGCACCCTGGGCTCCTCCCGCGCTCTGCCTCAGCTGCACTGCCCACCACACGTGAACCGGGGCCCTGCTCACCTCCAAGCTCTCCTCCTGCTCTGGAGGCCTGCCCTGCCCCTTCTGCACTTGGCCTGGCGCAGGCCTCAGGGAGCTCCTCTCCTCCAGGCTCCCCGGGGACGTCCTCTGCCGCTCCAGCATCACCGGCCCCTCCTCAGGAGGCTGCTGCTCAGCTCCCTGCAGGGTCCCAGCACCTGCGGGTGGGAAGGGAGGGCACAGGTGAGCCCTGGCGCTGCTGGCACGGGGAAGCCCTGCTAGGCTCCTGCACGGGCCTGGGACGCGGGAGACGGAGGCGTCGGTGTGTGGAAGAGGGGGGAGAAGGCAGACTCAGTCCCGCAGCTCTTGCTAACAGACCTCCACAGCCACGAGGCTGGAGATGAGCCCCAGTAACTCTGTCCCAGCGCGGGGAGGGATCGCAGCACCACGACAGAGCCTGCAGGGACACTGCTCCCTGGGGAAGAAGCTCCAGCGACGCTGGGGCCGTATCAGATCCACACGCTAAGGGCAGGGGAGGGGAAACGCAAGGTCGGTGTGCTCCCGGGCACGTGAGGGGATCCCAGGGGCACCAGGAGAACAAGAACCGCTGATCTGTGCAGCACGGACCCCACCACCGTGTTGTGGAAGGGGGATTTCTGCACCGAGGGACGGTGCTCACGGTGCTGGGAAGTGGAGACCCACCGCCCCTTCCCTGCCCCTGGGATCGAGCCTTGTCTGGGCCACCAGCCTGAGTAGCTTTCGTCTACTGACATCTCCCAGGTCTGCTCCGGTTCAGGGGAGTCTGGAGCAGGACGCAGGCCTGGGTTAGCTGCACCTTAGTCAGAGGCCACTAGGGAATCTAATTTCCCCGTCACCTGCGCCAGCCCCTTCTTGGGCACAGATGGCTCACGGGGACATGAGGAAGGGGCAATGAACATTGACTGTTGGGATTCAAAGTTATTGTGGCAGCACAACAAGCCCTAAGCAAGGTAAAGCCTCTCTGTGCCAGGGGCTGCCCTTGTGCAGGGAGAAAGATCAGGGTATCAGCCCGGAAGCTGCCCACCCTGTTACCTGTCAGTTCTGCATTCCTGAGGGAGCCCTGGCAGCCTGCTTGCTGAATTTACCAAGGAATTTTTCTCCCCACTCTCCTCCCACCTCATCTAACCAAAACTAAGCAGAAGAAATGTTTAATAGGCATCTCAGGCCGTACACTCCCTGGTCCCACTATGGGAGGCCTATTTAAACTTGATTGACTAAAACTCAGTTGCCAGGTTAGGGGATGCTGAGGCAAGAGACTGAGTCAGAGCAGGTACGGGTGACACTTGAACAATGGTTAAGGGTTCATTGCAGCGTCCAGCCCGTTGGAGCCCTGACCACAAATGCTGTCATACTTTTCCTGGGATGACTGCTGGAAGCCCTCCCCACAACATTTATGAACGCTCCAAGTAATCAATCCCTTTAAGTCTGTAAAAAGAACACAGTAAGTTCTGAAAGTCATGCTGAGCTGGGGCTTATTCACAACAGGTAAAATATATGACACTGATGCTGACTTGACAGTGCAAGCATAGCTAGGCCTTCTGAGAAGCCCTTCCAGTGTATCTTCTAGATTCATAATAATTTCAAGCTGGCTCCTAGGTGTCTGGTTACTCCTTAAAACTTGATGTTTTTACTGGTTGTTAATCAGTTTCTTGAGATATTCCAAACCAGATAACCCTTTGTCACTGAAAAAAGTAATTCATTTAAATTGTAACTGCTTATATAACAGGATTTTCCCTGTTAATGACACCTTGGGACCCTCTTGATTTACACAATTAAAGGAATGCTTTGAAGAGCCTGGACTAAGGGTACAAGAAAGCTGTAAAGCAGCAAACAGTCTGGTTCAAGAGAAATAAATCTTTCTGACACCATCTTTCCGTCGCCTGTTTAACCTTCAACGATCGTGCTGGGAACTTTGCTTGTCAACAAAGCACCCGAGTACCTTGGAACGGGGAGATCCCACCTCTCGTTCTCTCTTTTTTTCCTTTTTCCCTCTAGGCATAGCTTTCTGAATCTGAATCTTATTAGTTATGCTTGAGCTAGGTTTCCCCAAATATTCAGTTAAACCAGGGTAATATTTTAAGTGTTTTGTTTGTTTTCCATTGCATGGCTATTATTACTAGTACCATCATAAGTTTCATATTCTTAGCAATACATAACTCTTATAGTCAAACTGGTGATAACCAGGTATATTTTTCTTTCTCTGCTTTCCCTTCCCCACTTGCTCTGCAGCAATGCTCCTTTTACTTAAGCCATAGATCCCTGCAAAGCCCAAAAATGCTGTGGGGTCCACACATCAAGAGACTATCACTACTAGGACAGTTAGGGCAAAAGATTGGGACATGCTGAGTTTGAGACATATAAAGGGATCAGCTTGTAAAAGCTGATTAATCCAGTTTGGCCCAGACGTCCCTGATGCACTGAATGGTGGCCCATGAGGGTGTCAGCGGTACGCCCAGCCTGATTCAGAGGTATTCTGTTCACCTGTGCGCTTGTGTCTGACTGCATCGTATTGTTACCTTAATGAACTGATTCCTGGCATGTGAGGCTATCAGCCTGTGCATGCTGATCAACCTGGCTGGGTCAGGTAGGTAGGTAGGTGTGTGTGTCTGTGTGTGTGTGTGATTTGGTGGCTGGAGGAACCCAACCCCATTGAAACTTAGCCCTGCAAGATAGCTCCACTGGGGTGAGGACTTGCAGAAGGGAGAGATACAGTGCTGTATAAAAAGGCAAGTAACACAAGCAGCACACGGACAGAATTACAGAGACCCCAGAAGCGTGCCCCTAATAAATGAGCGCACCCGAAAGTGACGGGCAAATCTGGTGACAACCCAGCCATGCGGTCACAAGTGTTCCAGCTCCCTCAGGGCAGGGCAGACACTCGAGCCTCGCGCCCTGCCTGCAGCAGAGCCTTGAGCACCGGGACCCACGGGCAGGGCACCATCCTGTCTCACCTAACTGCTGGGGGGGCAGCGGCTCGTCTCCGGGGCGGGGAGGCGGCTTGTCCAGAGGTCTGTCCGCACGACGGGCGCCGGGCTCCTCTGGCCAGGGATCACCAGGGTCCCGCAGTGCCCCCGGGGGCTGCATCTCGCCCGAGGGCCCCCCTCCACCTGCATCCTCACTGTCACCTGGGGATGAAATCAGCGCGTTACCACGGGCCAGACGGGCTGGGGGGCGCCCCGCAAGCGCGCGGGGCCGGCACCGCAGCGTCCACGACCAGAGCGACACCATTGCAGCGGGAGCGCCTCACCCCCCCCCCCCCCCCCGCACGGCGCCGCGCCCCCCCGGCCCGCAGGTGCCCCCTGCGCACACCCCCGCGGCGAAGCTCCCGCTTCCGGGGCCCCGCCCCGCGTCACACGGGACGTCACAACGCGTCACTCCTGGGGCCGCCCCCCCGCTCGCGCGTTAACCCTTTGCTGCGCGGCGGGGGGCGGAGCCCCCGCCTCAGTTTCCCCGCCCCCCGGGAGCCCCCCCGCGCCTCCGGCCCCGAGCCCGCCTCAGGTGCCCCGAGCGCCCGCGGGCCCGGCCTGCTCCCGCCGCGTCCTGCCGCCTGCGGCCGGCCCCGGCCCCGCACGCCGCCGCCGGCTCGGGGCCTGGGGCCAGGCGGGGCTGGCGGTTTGTGTCGCGCTCTGCCCCGGCCAGGACCCGCGGACACGGGTGGGGCGCGTGCGCAGGCCGGCGGCGCTGCCGTCCCTCTGCGGGGTCCCGTCACCCCCGCACCAGGACGTCCCTCCCCCCGGGATGGGACACCATATGGACGGCCTGGCGACAATCCAGGAAAACGACGTCCCCTCCACTCCTGCGTGGAAGCAGTTTGTGACCTGGTCGCGAAACGAAACCCCACCGGGCAGGCACGACCCCCCTGCCACGAACCCAGGCCGGTTGCCCTGCTGCATTATGTTTCCCACTGGGCTCCCACAGGTGTGACCCATCGTAATCTTGGCAAGCACCTTTCCAAGGCTGGGGGTGAGACTGACTGGCCTGTAATTACTCGGATCCTCCTTCCTCCCCTTCGTGAAAACAGAGACCACGCTGACCCTTTTCCAGTCCTCTGGGGCCTGCCAGTTCCTTCGGTGCCCTGGGGTGCAGCTCGCCCGGGCCTGCCGACTCGACTCGTCCAGTCCATCCGCGTGACTGCCCCAGATCTGCATCGGCCGGTAGTGGGCTGGCGTCCCTCTGATGCCCGTCTAAGAGCCCATCCGGAGACTTCTCCTGACCCCATTCAGGAACACCGAGGCAACACTCATTGAAGAGCTCAGCCTTGTCCCCATTCCTGTTCAGTGGGGTCCTATGCTGCCCCGCGCCTTCCTTCGTCTCCCTACATACCTGACAAAGACTTTTTGTTGCCTGTAATTTGTGCTGCCAGCCCCAGCTCCGTAGCTGCTTTGGCCTTTCTGGCTGCCTCCCTGCAAGTGCGGGCCAAGTAGGTGAACTCCTCCTTGGGACCTTCCCCCTGCTTCCACCAGCTGTATGCCTCCTTTTTTGCCCTTAGGCGCCCCGGATTTCCCTGTTCAGCCAAGGAAGTTTTTTGGCTCCTTTCCCCCTTTTCCCTCATAGTTTCATAGTTTGTAGGGTCGGAAGGGACCTGAACAGATCATCAAGTCCGACCCCCTGCCATGGGCAGGAACGAGTGCTGGGATCATAACACCCCAGCCAGGTATCTGTCCAACCTGCTCCTGAAGACCCCCAAGGCAGGGGGGAGCAGCACCTCCCTCGGGAGCCCCTTCCAGAGCCTGGCAGCCCTAACCGTAAAGCAATGCCTCCTGATATCAAGCCTGAACCTGCTCTCAGTCAGTCTGTGGCTGTTATTCCTTGTTATCCCAGGTGGTGCCCAGGGGAACAGAGCTTCACCTATTTTCCACTGGTTCCCCCTGGTGAGTTTGTCAATGGCCACCAGATCCCCCCCTCAGCCTTCTCTTGTGGAGGCTGAACAGGTTCAGGTCTCATAGCCTCCCTTCATAGGGCCTGACCCGCTGCCCCATGACCATGCAAGTGGCCGTCTCTGGACCCTCTCCATGCTGTCCACATCCCTCCTGAAGTGCAGCACCCAGAACTGGACGCAGTACTCCAGCTGCGGCCTGACCAGTGCCGCACAGAGGGGGAGGATCACCTCCTTGGACCTGCTCGAGATGCATCTGTGGATGCACGACAAGGTGCGGTTAGTCTTACTGACCGCTGCCTCACAATGGCGGCTCATGTCCATCCTGGAGACAACAATGACTCCAGATCCCTTTCTGCCTGTGTTGACAGGAAGGGCGTTCCCAGCCCATAGGGGTGTTGCTGGTTCCTTCTCCCTAGACTCAGCACCTTGCACTTCTCTGCATTGCACTCCATCCTATTCTCATCCACCACCTCTGCAACCTGTCTAGATCGAGCTGGCTTCTGTCCCTCCTCTCCAGCGTGCCCACCTCGCCCCACAACTTAGTGTCATCAGTGAATTTGGACAGCGTGCTTTCCACGCCCACCTGCACGTTGCTGATGAAGATGTTGAACAGTGCAGGCCCCAGGACCGAGCCCTGGGGGACCCCACTGCCCACATCTCTCCAGGTTGAAGACGACCTGTCCACCACCACCCTCTGGGTGTGACCATCTAGCCAATTTACCACCCATCTGACCAGCCTATAGTTACCCGGGTCCTCCTTCTCCCCTTCTTGTAAATGGGGACCACGTTGGCCCTTTTCCAGTTCTCTGGGACCAGGCCAGAGCACCACGAGCGCTCATAGAGCCGTGCCGGGGGCCCTGCTATGACCCTCGTACTGGGAACATCTCCCTCTGTGCCCAATGGATCTCTTCCTTCAGGAATGACCAGCCTTCCTGGTCTCCCATCTCGCCAATACTGCCCAGCCCCTTCATGAATCTGCTTATGGTGGTGGTGGGGAGCACTGCCACAGTGACCCCTGCTCCCTGCCAACTGCTGTTGGGGGGTGCAGTGGCTCCCTTGCCTCCACCTCCCCCCGCCCGAGCAGTGGCGCAAAGTTGTGCCTGTGCCCGCACTCCCGGCAGTGCATGCGCAGTTGGCCCAGAGCATTACAGACAAACCAATGCACAAACAAGGCTTTTATTATATAAGAATTTTTTTTCCCCCTTTGGGATAAAGAAAAGTTTGAGTCAAGCATCTGCTTCAAGGACTACCTGAGGCCCCCAAGGTAGGCAAATTAACCACTTGAACCATAGCTGCACTGGCTGGGAATTGAACCCAGGTCCCCTGCATGGCAAGCAGGGATTCTACCACTGAACCACCAGTGCTTGACAAGGCAAGTTACTTGTGGAGGGCTTGGAGAAGAAAAGGTAATGGTGAGCCTTCCCTCCATCCCAGTTCATTCAAAGGAGAAACAAGCCAAAGGCTTTGGCTGCTCTTCAATCTCACGGTCCAAAGCTGATCGATAAGCGCTGCCCAGAACTGCAAGACGCAGCCTGCCCTGGAAACGAGAGGGGAAATGTAACCACGGGGAAGCGACTGGGCTACCTTCGGTGCGGTTGTGCTTTGTCTTTGCCTCCACAAGGACCCCAAATCCCTTTCTGAGCTCCTGCTTTCCTGGGCTGGGCGCTGAGGGGATCCTGCAGTGACTGAAAGCATCTGGGAATGCGGGCGCCCAGGAGAGGCCGGATGGACACAGCAGGTGTCCGCACGGGTGGTGTCTGTGCCACAGGCTGGGCATTTGGCTGTTCCTGTTCCTTTTTCTTTGCTGATTCTTGCAGGAATCTTTCCCTGCCCCAAGGGCAAGAGGAGGGGGATTTATTTATTTTTTAATTTAAATTTTTCCGTGTTCCAAGACAAATCAGCCAAATCCGTGAGTCAGTCCAGAACCATAGGAGGCCCTACTACCGGCAAACACCCTCCACCCCCATCTGGGCCTTCACGTGTTTCCAAAACCTTTGGCCGGCATCCTACTTGCAGGCCCAAGCCCAGAGGCTTTGGGTTTGGATGCCACCAAGTTTTGTTTGCTCTGTGCTGGGCCTTGGGTCTAAGATGCTGCCCCAGCTCCACTGGGACTTCACCTCCGCCTTTCCTGCCCGAATACCGTCACTGGTCACGCTGGGCTCTGCCTGTCTGCCAGCTCCACCAAACACGTGGGAACTTCGACCGGTTCAAGCTTTGCTGACAGGTGAGACACCGACTTTCTCTCTCTCTCACTCCAGACACAGACCTGACTTTTGCTGATCTCTCTTACTCCAGGTACAGCTTTCTAAACCTGACTTTTGCGGATCAAACTTGAGCTAAACTTCCCCAAATGCCCAATTGAAACTGTGTAATATTGTAACTGTCTTGTTTGTTTTTCCTTGCATGGCTATTACTACTAGTATCATCATAAGTTTCCTATACCTGGCAATAAAATCATTTTATGGTCAAGCTGGTTGCCATACTCTCTCTGAAGCTCATTTACTCTTCCTTCTCCTCAACCTCCCCATTTGCTCTGCAGCAACACTTCTTTTACCTGAGCCAAACACCCAAAACTGCTGTGGGGTCTGCTCATCAAGGGAGTTACTACCAGGACAACTGTGACGAGATTGCGGGGGGAGGGAGGGGTTCTGAGCTTGGGGCCTTTGGAGGTGTCGGCCTGTAAACGCTGATTGACCCAGCCGGTTCAGACGGGCTCCGTGTCTGTGCTGAGTTCGGGGCCCGTGAGGGCGTCATCCTGGAAGTGCTGAGTAGCCCTGGCCGCTCAGATGGACTCCGTTAACCTGTGTGCATGTGTTGGCTACCGAGGACCAACTCACGGGATCATAATAAATTCTAGTTTATTGGACAGGGTGTGAAGTTACCAATAACATCATAAATGCAAACCTTGAGTTATGAGGGGTACTGGTCACCTTAGCGCACACACATGCACTCACTCATCCAAATCCACGTCACTTAAACCCATGTAGCACAGTGTATAGTAGCTGCTGTAGTGACTGTGCGAGCACTGGTGCCAGTATATCTACCTATCCGAGGCCCTGGACTCCGCTGTCGATGCTCAGGTTCCTTCAAGGCGATGTCGTCTCCGGAAAGGGGTCGCCCGCTTGTCCTCTCTCGGTAGGTCGGTGCTGGATGAGGGAGCGCCACTGAGGATCCCGCTCCACTGCCTTTTATCCCTTTCTGGCAGACTTGTGCGATCCCCCAGCATCATTTTGGCTGTCCAATCTGGAGGTCGCAGTCCCACGTGGGTTTTGAGTAGTACATGACAGCTGGTAGTCACAGGGGTCTCTGCCTGCTGGTACCTGAAGTTTCGGGAGTCCACCCTCGACTTATTGATGTAATAGCTGGCTGTGTTGTCATGGGTTATAGGCATAGTCAATAGGGCGGGGAGCAGCATCTGGGGTGCATTGGGTGGGCAGGATCGGGGCCAGGACCTGGTGCCGTGCTGTGATCAGCTCCCTGCATGACCCTGCCATGCACTGGTTCTTGGGCCAAGGACATGCCTGGAGGGGTTTGCAGCTCTGCCCTGGGCCCAGGCCCCATGCTGTCCTAGCCCCGTGATACTGGTCCTAGCCCCTGCCTTGCCCCGTCCCCAGTCACCCATCCCACTCCTGGACACCACTCTGCTCACCCACCGGATCTCATCACTTCTGCTGAGCTGAGTGCAACCTGCCTGCGGGGGACCAGACCAGCTCCACGGAGATCCTGCCCATCTCTTTGCCTGCCCGCTCCATCCGGCGTCCCCGGCAGTGAGCGAGGGGTGGCTGGGTCGGCGTGCCCAAGCGCTGGGGCCGTACGGGGCAGCAGCGGTGCAGGCTCCTTCTGGCTGCTGCTGTCGGTGTTGCTGCCACCGGGGCAGGGGAAACTGAGTCTGTGACTTCCCAGCCCCACGGCGTGGCCAGGGGTGGTGGGACTGGCTGCACGGGCCGTGGTTCGGACTGCCCCGTCTGTCAGCCAGGCGGGGCCGCGGGACCCTCCATGGGCGGCAAAGAGTCATGTTGTGGGCCAGATCCAGCCCGTAGGCTGCATTTTGCCCACCCTGCTCTACGTCTCATGCTGATAAAGAGTCTTTATTTCTTCTGTGTGAAGCCTGTGCAAATCGTTCACACCCTGAACAGGAAGTGAAGAGTGAAACTTAATGTAATCCCTTTACATACAGCACAAAATAACCTTGAGCCCTGCGTTTGCTCTGGGAGTTGTGGCTGCATGGTTGAGGGGATAAACCGCCCTTTGCCTCGCCGTGAGGGGCGGTGCACTTCGGATCCCCCCCCGGCTGAAGCAGCGGGCCGCAGGCCTAGCGGGCCTCGCCGGTGCGGTTCGGCACGGCTCCCTGCCCGCCCGCGACTCGGCCCGCTCCTTGCCCCGCACCGGGGAGAGGGCAGAGCCTGCGCAGCCCGCCCGCGCTCCGGGCCCAGGGAGACGCCTCGCTGCAGGCGCTGGGCCGTGCTGAGATGCCCCGCACGAGGCCCGTGGCCCTCGCTCCCTGTGCGCTCGGGGCGCTTTGTTCCTGTGCCGCAGGCGGGAGACAGCCCCGGCCCTGCTTTGCCCCCGCAGCAGTCACCCAGGGCTCCTCTCACGGAGCCATGCCTAAACCACGTGCCGCTGGTGACAGGCGACCCGCGGCGTGCGTTACCTCCCGCCAGCTTCTCCCAAAGCCGCCTGCCAGCAGCTGCGCCGTCCGCCTGTGCGACACGCTGCCCTGTTGCACCCCTGGAGAGGACACTGGCCTCCCTCGCGCGAGGAGACCGGGCATCCTTCCACAGCTCCCAGCAGCGCCATAAACTGCGGGGGAAAGCAGGATCCCTGCAAGTACCCAGCCAACTGTCTCTGTCTCCCCCAACCACTGACCTCCCTTGACAGCGCAGGGGGCCGGGGGGGGGTTGGAAAGGTTTAGACACTGGCTTATCTGACAATACATTTCTGTGTGTGCCAGATAGGCGTGAACAGCAGCGGCTCAGTGGAATAAAAAAACACTGATTTCAGGTGCCAGTTTTAGAGTTTGAGTCCTGTCTAGGTTGAAATTGCTTCACAAGTACAAAAAGGAAAAAATAGCCACCCTTTATTGATTAAAATCTGACCCTAGACTTGGAAAAAAAGTACCAACTGTTTAACTGCATGAATGGTCCTGCCAAAAGAAAAGGTGAGGCCTCCAAGTGCAAGGATTTCCCTTTCCCATTGGGGAGAGGAGAGTTTGCTCACAAAGGACAAGGAATCAATGAAGAGGGCAGGGGAGGGCCATTCTGGGACTGATTTTCCCTCCAACCCAAACGCCCACAGGAGCTGGGCTGTGGGGAACGGGAAGAGGATCCAGTCATGCACCTCCTGGGGACCAGATGCCAGAAGGAGAGACAACACACTTGAAGTCGTCTGCAGAGGTCACACCTAGTCCAAACCCCCTTCCCAGGCATGTTTCTGTCCCACCTATGCCTAAAACTGCACGATCGCCCCCGGAGTGCAACTCCCGGGCACGTACCCACAGACACCAACAGCACGCGCCGCCCTGGCACCAGTCCCGCAGGGCAGGAGCGCTGCAGTGTCTCTGCTGCTGCGAGGGCTCCTGAAAGACACTGCAGAGATCAGAGGAGCACAGCCATGCCTCCCGCTACAGGGAACGGCAGCCGCCAGTGCTTCACACCCATCTGACCGTGGGCTTCGGTCCCTTCCTGATCCCAAATTGGCCTGACCTGAGTGCAGGGCCAAACCCCTCGAGCCAGGAACCTTCCCATTTTATTGCCCGCAGAGGCATTGGCACGTGCGTGGGTGGCTCCTCGGTGCCAACCGCTGCACTTCCCAGCACACTCCAGGCACGGCGACTCCTAGCTCCTCCCTGAGCAATGCCTGCTCCAGTCTGCTGAAAACATCCAAAGATGCATCTAGTCCAGGGCTGTAAAGATGCAGAAAAAGGACTGCTTCCCTCTCCATGCAGCTATCTCTGACAAGGCCGTGGATTGCAGTCCACTCGCTTTATGCTCCACACTTATCTGTGACCCAGGTTTCACAGACTGAACACTTTTGTGATGATGACACACTCCTGTGAGGTTGGAGCCAGTGCTCGGTCCTCCATCACGTCACAGGAACGTGCCCCCTGGACCTGATGCCAGACACGATGGCAACAGCGGGAGCCTGCACCGACTCCTGCAAACACTGCCCAGGCTTTGGGGCATGGATTCGGGAACATGCGTCTTGTGCAGGGGCCTGTGGGGACGTGACTGCCGACGACCGAGGAGCCAGCGGGGACCTGCTGGGAGTGGGTGTGCGGGTGCCAGGTGGGACTGACTGTCGCGTCGGCTCCCTGGGGGGGGACAGAAATGTGAGCCCCAGGCCCTGGGCCCAGGTCACGTTTGTGAAGAACTTGCCTCAACTCCCACCCGCCTACACCCACCACCAAGCCTTCGAGAAACACTTCTGTCTCAATTCACAAAGCAAGAAAGTGCTTTTCACAGGAGTGGGGATCCAAGGGTAAATACTGCCACGTGGGCAGTGGTTAAAGCATCTGCATTATAAACAGGGGACCTTGGGTTCAAGTCCTAGCAGTGCCTGTTTTTTTTCACCACAATGCAGTCGTGATTGAGTAGAAAGAAATCTCATGAGTTTCAAAGAGGACAAGGGCAAAGTCCTGCACTTAGCACAAAGCAATCCCATGCCCAGTACAGGGTGGGGGTGACTGGCTGGGCAGCAGCTCTGCAGAAGAGCTGCCCAATTCTCCAATTTCTCTAGGTCACTCTGAATCCTAGCCCTACCCTTCAGCATATCTACTACTTCCCCAGCTTGGTGTCATCTGCAGACTTGCTGAGGATTCACTCTATGTCATCTTCCAGGACATAGATGAAAATATGAAACAAAACTGGTACAAAGACTGAGCCCTGGGGCGCTCCACTTGATACCAGATGTCAACTAGACATCAATCCATTGATGGTGATGACCCTCTGAGCCCGGTGCTCCAGCCAGCTTTCTATCCAGCTTACAGTCCATTTGTCCAGCCCCTACTTCCTTAGTTTGCCTGCACGAATGTTGTGGGAGACCATATCAAAAGCCTTGTTAAAATCAAAGTACACCACATCCACTGGCCCTCCCCACCCCCACCCCCCATCCACAGAGCCAGTCATCTCCTCTTATAAGTCAATCAGGTGGGTCAGGCATGGCTGGCACTTGGTGAATCCACGCTGACTCTTCCTAATCACCTTCTTCTCCTCCAAGTGCTTAGAAATGGATTCCCGGAGGATCTGCTCCATGATTTTTTCCAGGGACAGAGGTGAGGATCACCCATCTTTAGTTCCCTGGATCCTGCTTTTTCCCTTTCTCAAATATAGGCACTAGATGTTTGCCCTTTTCCAGTCATCCGGGACCTCTCCTGATCCCCATGAGTTTTCAAAGATGATGGTCAGTGGTTCTACCACCTCATCAGCAAACTCCCTCAGCACCCTTGGGTGCATCCTGTACAGTCCCGTGGACTTGTAGATGTTCAATTTTTTTAAATAGTCCCTAAGAGACTACTTACATGCCACGATATTTGCCCTTTCAGGCACTGCAACTGTGTGCCTCTTTGCATGAGCGGGATTTCCTGATGTAATCAAAGACTTCTCAGCACGTTAAAGCAAAGCTGCTCGGGTGTAGTTTAGTTTGGTTCGCTGCGAATTAAAGCGCCGTGTCCATGGATTCGTTGCGTACAAACACAAATGCACTGAGACGTGTAATGACCCTCTTTTCCAGGTGGCGCTGCGCTATGTCTGTAGTTCAGGCCTTTGTGCAGCTTTCAATCGCAGCTGCGTCTTCTGGGGTTTTGGGCTCCTGCTCATCCCACCCCCCGGTCCTGCACCTCGGCCCCACTCCCCGGCTCACACAGCTGTGCACTTGCAGGGCATGTTAGGGGGGTCCCCGGCTGGGTACTATGTGGGGCATCTCATCCTGTTGTCCTGCACTGCAGGCAGAGCACATGCCCTTAGTACTTACAAAGAACAAATGGAGCAAGCCAATACCTGCCCAATGCATACTGTCATATACTACCTTGTGGTACTGGTTGTGAATATACCACCACCACCACCACCAGTCCAGTATGTGCTCGCCCCCACGGCCACACACACACATCCTGGACCCAGCACCTCGGTCAGAACTGCGGAGCACAGCACAGTGGCAGCAGCAGCAAATGCTAAGTTTGCAACTGGGGGAGTGTGGCACCTCTTCTTAACACATTAATATTTCAGGGTGACTTTCCTATTTCTTACAATTGCCATTCCAGAAACATGACGAATAGTGCAGACTGATGATGCATGCCAGAAGTACCCCCCCGCCCCCCCGATATGCAGCATCCTGGATGATTCATAGATATTAGGGTCAGAAGGGACCTCAGTAGGTTATCAAGTCCAACCCCCTGTCCCAGGCAGGAAAGAGCACAGAGGTCAGATGACCCCAACCAGGTGCTTGTCCAGTCTCCTCTTGAAGACCCCCCGGGTAGGGGAGACCATCACATCCCTTGGAAGCCCATTCCAGATTCTGGCAACCCTTACTGTGAAGTTCTTTCTAATGTCCAAACTAAATCTGCTGGACAGATATATATGACAGAAATATCCTGACTTTCTAGCCTGTAGCAGGAAGGTGAAGGAGGTGGTGTTGGACTGTGGACTGGACAAGCTGGGGGGATTGAGTCTGGAGATGAGAAAACTGAGTCGGGGGTTTGATCATCAGAGTCGGCAAAGCCTTGCAGAGCAACAGCAGAGAGGCTGGAGATGGGCTTTTCTCTGTGGTCACAGGGGACAGGACTAGGAACAATGGTCTTGAGCTGCAGCAGGGGAAGCGGAGGCTGGAGCGGAGCAGGAACGCCGTGACTCTGAGCAGGGCCAAATGTGGGAACAAGCCCTAAGGGACGTGGGGGTCTCCATCCCTGGCAGGTCTCAGGAGCAGGTTGCACAGACGTGCTCTTCAGCTTACTGACATCCTCAAAAGTTTTCTCGTCCTCCTCAAAACCCTCTGCAGATCAGAGGCCCATCACTGTGACAAAAATTGGGCTAGGTACAGGGCCTAGTGAAAACCAGTTTTCATTTCCAAAGGATCTCTAATACAGGGGCTTGTTCTGGCTTGTGCACAGGGTTGAGGTCCTTATATTTCAAGAGGTTAGTTTGCTTTTCTCACGCTTTCCTTTTCCTCTATTACCCCTAGAGAATTTCCTTAGGAAAGCGCTCAAATGCTTTCTGAAGCAAAAGGAAGACCATATAGACCATTTCAACACTAGGGGATTTCACATGCTCTGAAATGTGTCTTTCTACCTACTTTTAGCATCTTAGAATCATAGAAATGAAGGGCTGGAAGGGACCTCGAAAGATCCTCATGTCGAACCCCACTGCTCTGGATATGACTACTGCTGAGATCAAATGACCCGAGCAAGGTGTCTGTCCAGTCTCCTCTTGAAGATTTCCAAGGTTGGGGACCACACCTCCTCCCTGGGAAATCCATTCCAGATTGTGGTCACCCTTACCAGGAAGAAGTTATTCCTTGCAACCAACCTGAAACTGTCCTGTAACACAAGTGTAGGCAATTATTTCCGCTGGAGGGCTGCTTAATGAGCTTTTGAGAGATGCAAAGGTGGCCACATCCCTTGACAAATTCCCCCCCACCCCCAAACTCTGGGCAGTATATTTTTTGTCCTGCTTTGTGTGCCTTTGAGGTATATATATAGATTCACAGAAGTTTAGGACTGGAAGGGACCTCATGAGATCACTGGGTCCAGCCCCCCTACTCTGGGCAAGACTGCTCGGGTCAAATAATCCCAGCCAGACGTGCGTCCAGTTTCATAGTTTCATAGTAGCTAGAGTCGGAAGGGACCTAGGTAGATCATCTAGTCCGACCCCCTGCCTTAGCAGGAAAGAGCACCGGGGTCAGATGACCCCCGCAAGGTGCTCATCTAACTCCCTTTTAAAAATCCCCAGGCTAGGAGCCTGCACCACTTCCCCTGGAAGCCGGTTCCAGGCCCTAGCCGCCCTGACTGTGAAGTAGCGTCTCCTAATATCTAATCTAAACTTACCCTCCGCCAGCTTGTGACCGTTATTCCTGGTCACTCCTGGCAGCGCACGGGGGAACAGGGACTCCCCCAGTGCCTGCTGATCCCCCCTGACCAGTTTGTAGCAGGCCACAAGGTCCCCCCTTAACCTTCTCTTGTGGAGGCTAAACAGGTTCAGGTCCCGTAGCCTCTCCTCGTAAGGCCTGCCCTGCTGACCCCTGATCATACGAGTGGCCCTCCTCTGAACTCTTTCCATATTGTCCACGTCCCTCTTGAAGTGTGGCGCCCAGAACTGGACGCAGTACTCCAGCTGCGGCCTGACCAGTGCCGCATAGAGGGGGAGGATCACCTCCCTGGACCTGCTCGAGATGCATCTGTGGATGCATGACAGGGTACGGTTGGCCTTCTTGACTGCCTCCCCACACTGCCGGCCCATGTTCATCGTGGAGTCAATGACGACTCCAAGATCCTTTTCCGTCTCCGTGCTGGCAAGAGGGGAGTTCCCCAACCTGTAAGTGTGGTGCCGGTTCTTCCTCCCCATGTGCAACACCTTGCACTTATCAGTGTTAAACCCCATCCTATTCTCATCCGCCCACCGTTGCAACCTGTCAAGGTCAGCTTGTAGCCTATTGCACCCTTCTAGTGCACCCACATCCCCCCACATCTTAGTGTCATCAGCAAACTTGAACAGGGTGCTTTCTACCCCGTCATCCAAGTCACTGATGAAGATGTTGAACAGTGCGGGCCCCAGGACCGAGCCCTGGGGGACCCCACTGCCCACATCCTTCCAGGCTGAGAAGCTCCCCAGGGTAGGGGCCTGCACCACCCACGCTGGGAGTCTGCTCACACTACTGTAAAGTTTTTCCAATATCTGGTTAGAAACCTGCTGCCAGGAGTTTATGACCGTTGCTCCTGGTTTTCCCCTGGGGCACTTCCTAGTTGTTCACCTAGACCCTGATGCCCTCCCCCAATGTATTTTTAAGTTGCCACCAAATCCCCCCGAAGTCATCGCTTTTCTAGGCTGAACAGTCCCATTTCTGTCAACCTTTCCTCATATGGCTTGCTCTTCAGGTCTCTAATCATATGAGTGGCTCTTCTCTCGACTTTCTCAAGCTTTTCCATATCCTTCTTGAAGTGCAGCACCCAGAATTGGATGCAATACTCCACCTGCGGCTATGGTGCCGCCTTAGTCGCGGTGGGGGGGACAAGTTCCCCCCACAGTCAATCCCGCAGACCAGAGGATCCCCCCTTGGCCAACCAGGCCAACTGGGGGAGAGGGTCCCCCCTTCAACCAATCAAGACGCTTGATTGCAAGACGGGTGTGGCCGCTTCTGGGAGCACTATGGCACACCACTGCCTGCCCAGCGCTTGCAGGAGGGGCACCAGCGCTCCTGCCTGTTGCCTCAGTGGCAAGCACGGCCAGTCAGGGGGTGCACCAACACGCTCAGGGTGTGACTCCCCAAGTAAATGACGTCAACCTCCTCTCCCTTATCCAGGTGGCGAGTAACCTGGGCATAGAGGGAGATGAGGTTAGTCAGACATGACCTACCTGTGAGAAAACTACTGGCCGTCATTCGCCTACTAGCTTATCACATATGGGGTCCTTGAGACATTTTTCAGGGATTCCTGGGATTGAGGTCAGGCTGACTGGCCTGTAGTTCCCTGGGTCGTCTCTCTGAAGTGATTTCATAATAGCTCAAAATGAGGAATGGCTGAGGGCTCTGGGACTCTTCAGCCTGAAAAAGGAAAGGCTGAGGGGACTTGGTATCAGCTCACTGCTACATTGGGGCGTACATCAAGGGCTCCTTGAACAACTGTGGAATAGGCTCCCTCCAGTGGTGGTGCAATCACTGACCCCGGAAATCTTCAAGGAGACTGGATGGTCAACTTGCTAGGGTCACCTGACCCCCAGGTGTCTTTCCTGCTTGGAGGAGGGGGCTGGACCCGATGATCTTCCAAGGTCCCGTCCAGCCTGACAACCTGCGAGTCGCTGGAATGACACTTAAGGTAACTAAAGGCTGCTATCAAATCCCCCCCACCCAAGTCTTCTTTCCCCAGGCTATATACACAGTTCCCTCAGCCACTCCTCCCAAGTTATGTCCCTCAGCCCCCTCCACACGTTCATTGGTCCAGCATGACTTGCCATTGGTGCATCCATGCTGACTGTTGCTAATCACATTCTTATCCTGCAAGTTCTTCACAATGGATTCCTTGAAGACCTGCTTCATGATTTTTCCAGGGACTGAGGTGAGACTGACTGGTCTGTAGTTCCTCGATCCTTCTCTTTTTCTTAAGGATGGGCACTAGATTTGCCCTTGTCCAATCAAGCAGGACCTCCCCCAATTGCAAGGTACATAAAAATCAATTATTTTTTTATATAAATCAGATTTTTTTTAAAATTATCAATAAAATCAATTTCTATCATTGAAAAAATAAGTTACAATTAAATCTCATCACAAACATGCTAAATCTACACTTGCATCTCATAAAAATGAATTAATGGCTCTATCACACTCACACACATTGAGTTACCTACCAATCAGACATGGGCATTCATTTCAGTTTTTAATCTCTGTCTGTCCAGCCTAACGACCAGCTCTTGCTTCTTGAAAGTTCTGGGCTTTCAGTATCTGTTCCTCAGCAGACTAAAGTCACAGGTGCAAAGACCCAGGCTGGGTAGGATAGTTATTGTTCTGTGCTTATGCGGTGGTGGAGTTGGGCCAAGCAAGGCAGAGGAAGAGTTAGTTAAGACACTTGTCTTAAAGACAGAGAGACAGTATAGGAAAGGATGGAGGCAGAGTAGAAAGGAACAGTGGAGTGGATTGGAAAATGTGGAGACATTATTCAATAGTACACACACGGCTTCCTATATTCCCCCACACTTGCCACAGAAAAACTGTCATGGCTTCTGGGCATAAGAGAGACCCTATCTGGGAATATTTGGAAGAAACTCCTTCCCTGAGTAAAAAAGAAAATGTGTCATGTGTAAGCAATGCAAGAAGGAGATGCAGGGCCTAGTTACAAGAAGGAAACATCATAATGAGTATTGCTTACTGGGAGAAAATGATGTGGATGAAGATGTGGATATGTTTGAAGAACAATGTGGATCAACTGGCTATCAAATTAAATAACTCACTTTGCAATAACTCCCAAGATGTTTGCTATGTTGGATGTTGCTTCAGAAAAAGTTTAGCTTAGCTAATCCTTATGGCTTGTTTCATTAGTTAACTAGGTTTAGAATCTATCGCCCAAGTTTACGGTACAGAAAGCTGCAGTAAGAGAAATCTAGAGTTGCCAGTTGCCACTGGGTGCCATTTTCTTATTTTACATTATGTAATACAGGGGCAGGCAGAATGCAGCCCGCCAGGCTGTTTTATCCAGCCTGCAGAGCCTCTAAAAAATTTAGTAAAAAAATATTAATTCACCCTGGCTACCTGTCAACACTAGCTGGAGCCAGGGGCAGTAGGACCCAGAGGGAGCCCTCAGCAGGCTTGCAGCCTTGAGCAGCCCAGCCCTGCCCACCCCCAGCCAGTTCTCTGCTTTCCTGCTCCAGCACCATGTGGCTGTGGCTCCCAGCTGCATCCCCTGACCATGGAGCATGGGACCACCCTGGTAGGGGTGTCTATGTGTGTGCATGGGCGCGAGTAGGTAGGCACAGGGGCAGTGTGTGTGTGTGTGTCTGCAAGCACGGGGCAGTGTGCGTGCATGTGAGGGTGTGTGCAGGCACAGGGACAGTGTGTGTGCACACTACCAGAAATAACAGGGAATAACGGCCATAACTTGACTGACAGTAGATTCAGGCTAGACATCAGGAAGTGTTATTTCACTGTCAGCATGGCTAGGATCTGGAACCAACTTCCAAGGGAATTGGTGCACACTCCTACCCTGGGGGTCTTCAAAAGGAGGCTAGATAGACACGAGCAGGCCTGGGAGAGGGGTGATGCGGTGGTAAGAAAAGGCTTGGTCAGAGTGCAAAGCTGGGAATGCTTCCCCAGCAATATATGTCTTCCTTTCTGCAACTGTGCTTTAGTACAAGAATCCTGGGGCCAGCAGGGAAGTCAGAGTGGGAGTCTGCCCAAAACAGTCCCTTGGTGTCATATGGAGCCAGCTGTCTTGGGGAAGGCACCTATGGTGAAGATGCTTCTTCTCCCCCTGGGAGCACTGGCTGCTTTTAGAAAATGATGGGGATGGCACAGGCTCCAAGGCTGATGCAAGGATCATCTCACAGTTCCCCCAGTATCCATGCTGTCCTCCGCCTATCAAACCTGGGAGACCACCTCTGTGTCCATTCGGGTTCCCAGTGGCCTAGAAAGGCTGAACAAAGGGTGAACTGTTGCTGCAGTCCACCAGCATGAGACTGCTTCTTGAATGCAAACTCCAGTGGGTGCGGAGCTAGTATACATCCCCAAACCCTTCCTGTATTGCTGGCAGAATCATGGACACCCCTGGAGAGGGATGCACTGGTGCTGAGTCAGTTGGAAGGAGTGGAGGAAGCACTTCCCGCACTTCAAACATGAATGTGGTTTCTTTTCTGTGTGGATGAGCTGGTGCTCAGACAGTTGGGAGGAGTGGGTGAAGCTCTTCCCACACTCTGAGCACTGATGTGGTTTCTCCCCTGTGTGGATCAGCTGGTGCTGGACCAGGGCGGAGGATAGGGTGAAGCTCTTCCCGCAACTTGAGCGCACATGATGTGGCTTTCTCCCCTGTGTGGATAAGCTGGTGTTGAGCCAGGGCTAGAAGAGTGAGTGAAGCTCTTCCCACACTCTGAGCACTGATATGGCTTCTCCCCTGTGTGGATACGCTGGTGCTGAGCCAGGTTGGAGGAGTGAGTGAAGCTCTTCCCACATTCTGAGCACTGATATGGCTTCTCCCCTGTGTGGATAAGCTGGTGCTGAGCCAGGGTGGAGGAGTAAGTGAAGCTCTTCCCACACTCGGAAGCACTGATGGGGCTTCTCCCCTGTGTGGATACGCTGGTGCTGAGCCAGGCTGGAGGACTGAGTGAAGCTCTTCCCACACTCTGAACACTGATGCGGCTTCTCCCCTGTGTGGATACGCTGGTGCCTGAGCCAGGCTGTAGGACTGAGTGAAGCTCTTCCCACACTCTGAGCACTGATGTGGCTTCTCCCCTGTGTGGATACGCTGGTGCTGAGCCAGGCTGGAGGAGTTAGAAGCTCTTCCCACACTCTGAGCACTGATGTGGCTTATCCCCTGTGTGGATACGCTGGTGCTGAGCCAGGCTGGAGGACTGAGTGAAGCTCTTCCCACACTCTGAGCACTGATGTGGCTTCTCCCCTGTGTGGATACGCTGGTGCTGAGCCAAGTGGGAAGACTGAGTAAAACTCTTTCCACACTTTGAGCACTGATGTGGCTTCTCCCCTGTGTGGATTCGCTGGTGCTGAGCCAAGTTGAAGTAGTAAGTGAAGCTCTTCCCACACTCTGAGCACTGATGTGGCTTCTCCCCTGTGTGGATACGCTGGTGCTGAGCCAGACTGGAGGAGTGACTGAAGCTCTTCCCACACTCTGAGCACTGATGTGGCTTCTCCCCTGTGTGGATACGCTGGTGCTGAGCCAGACTAGAGGAAAGACGTGAAGCTCTTCCCACACTTTGAGCACTGATATGGCTTCTCCCCCGTGTGTATACGCTGGTGCTGAGCCAGGCTGGAGGAGTGAGTGAAGCTCTTCCCACACTCTGAGCACTGATATGGCTTCTCCCCCGTGTGGATTCGGTGGTGCTGAGCCAGGCTGAGGAGTAGCAAAGCTCTTCCCACATTCTGCGCAGTGATGGGGCTTCTCCCCTGTGTGGATACGCTGGTGCCGAGCCAGCTGGGAGGAGTAAGTGAAGCTCTTCCCACACTCTGAGCACTGATGTGGCTTCTCCCTTGTGTGCATGCACCAGTGCCTCACCAGTTTGGAGAGCTGCCTGAATCTCTTCCCACACTTGGTGCAGCAGTGTCGCACACACTCGTGCTGGGACAGGTCTTGCAAGCAGATGAAGTTCCTTCCTGCACTCAGTGCAGCAGTGTGTCTTCCTCCCTAGGTGGATGTGCTGGTCCTGAGACAGGGAGAAAAAATGGGTGAAGCTCTTGCCACTCGTGACACAGCTGTGCCTGATGCTTCCCCCTCTG
This sequence comes from Crocodylus siamensis, assembly GCF_052110815.1. Classification (NCBI taxonomy): domain Eukaryota; kingdom Metazoa; phylum Chordata; order Crocodylia; family Crocodylidae; genus Crocodylus; species Crocodylus siamensis. The sequence goes on from NC_143396.1 coordinate 11,511,058, forward strand.
TACATATAGGTGCTTGACCAGGTCTGTGGGGCACACAAAGCACTTCCCCATTTGGTGAACCAGTGGGGTAGCTTTCCAGAAATGCGTCTGGCAATGAACAACCAGGGCAGAGGCAGGTGAAGCTCTTCCCACACTTGGTGCATACATGGGACTTCTCCCCAGTGTACCTTATTTTCCTGCCAGCCAGGAGTGATGGGCACTTAAAAATTTTCCTGCTTCAGGTAGGGGTGAGCTCTGCTTCCCTCTGACGGCCCGCCCCACTGCCTTCGCTTGATGCAGTGCATCTTTCCAGTGGCTCTTTAGGTCTCTCAGACCTTCCCTGCACCCAGGGAACCCTGCACCACAAATTCTTCCCGCACCTGGGGCTCTTTCTAGGTTCTGCCCCTTCTCCACCCTCATGCCCAACTGGAGATGGTACCTGGTTCATCGCTACATTTCCTTCTGGCTTTTGGGGCCTCCCCTGACTTTCCTGCAAATGGCTTCTTCTCAGGTCTCAGGAAGTCCATCTCACCCAAACTGCTTGGGGAAACCTGTGCTGGCTCCAGGTCTGCAGACCCTTCTGCAGGAGGCTGCTCCTCAGCTCTGCTCAGCAGCCAGGCACCTTCTGCATGGAGAAGAGGAACTCCAGATTAGTCCCTCCCCTGCTGGCAAAGGGCAAACACTGCTATTCCTTTCTACTGGGATGGGCCTCAGAGCAGGCTTGCACCTTGGCATTGTGTTCCCTCACAAAAACAAGGTTTTCCTGCCAAAACTTCAGTGCTGGGGGTGAGGGAGTGGCAGGCCCCTAGGCTCAGCTAATGTTCCCTACTTGGTGCAGTTCAGAGCCCAACTCTCAAGAGTTTCTGGCCCAGCTGTCCATACCATCACCTCAGGCCCTGCTGGGACAAGAACAAGTGGAACATGTGCCTCAGGGCAGTGTGTGAAGAGTTTCATGCTCTAAGGCGCTGAGGACGAGGGGAGGATGTAGAGCTGTGGCACTGTATTCTGAGAGAATCAGGATTGTGCTTTCTGCTTGGTTCCAGGGAAAGCTCTTGTGCAGGGAATGCATCCATGGAGCTTTTTGGCTGATGGGTCCCAGGTGGCCTCCAGGTCACAGAAGTCTTCAAAGGGTCCACGGCCTTGGCATGAACCAGAACCAAGACTCTGTGCTGAGTCTCAGGCTTTGTGACACTCAAGGCCCCAGAGAGGAAAGGTGAAGGGGGCAATTCTGGTGCAAGCCATAGGGGATTCAGTTCCCGCCACAACCTGAAATCTTGTGAATCCCACCCGTGCCATGGCGCCATTTCATGCAGCCTGAGACCAGGATGAAACTCTTCCTGGGTTCCAGGTCACCCTGACCACAAGCAGCCAGCAACAGCCTCAGGTTCTTTCTTCACCAGCAGGAATGGCTACGAAGAACCTCTGTCTAGCATGCTGATATCAATGGGGGACTACAAATCCCATCATACCCTGGGAGAGAGTGTGGCTACCTTGGGATGCCAAATGAACTGCTTACATTGCGTTGTGAAGATGGCAACTTAACATTGTGGCAGCACACAGAAACTGGATCTGGGCTGAAAATCAGGACAGCAAACCTGACTGTCCCCTAATGTGTCATTAGAAGGAGAAGGGAACAGTTGCTTGTTTCCACATTGTTCAATTTGAGAGAGTGGAAACAACACCTGCCTGCAAATATTACAGCAGGGGTGGGCAAAATATGGTCCATGAGCCACACATGGTCCACGGAGGGGGTTGTCCAGCAGGCACCAGTGCATGCAGCCCTGAACCTGTGCCAACTCCAGGATTGCCTGTCCGGGCTGAGCAGCGGCAGCACAAAGCAGACGCAGAAAAGCCTTGCGCAGGCTCCGGGCGGATGCCCTAGGAAGTGCTGGCAGTGGGAGGGGCTGCTTTTACTCCACGTGGAGCAGCAGTTTCTCTCCCATGCCACCACTGCTGAGCCGGGGCCCCAGGACCGGCTCTGGGTTCGCCCTTCCAGGCTGAGCAGTAGCAGCAAGGGCTGCGCCAAGAAAAAACTGCTGCTCTTTGTGGGGGAAAATTGGCTCCTGTCCCTCGCCGCTGCCAGGCAGTTCTTGATCCTGTGTGGCAGTGGTGACAGTGCAGAGCAGCTGCAGGGCAGCCCAGAGGCTGTGGTCACCAATTGTGGCAGCCCATGGACACTAGATGCAAGACAACCATCAAGACAGCAAACCTGAGCATCTCCTAATATGTGTCATTAGGAGAAGGGAACAGCACTTGCTTGTTTCAACACTGTTCAATTTCAGAGTGGCAACAACACCTGCCTGCACACATTACATCAGGGCTGGGCAATATACAGCCTGTGGGTGGCATCCCACCCACGGAGGGGCTTTGTTCAGGCTGCAGCAAGTTCCTTGCCATGGCTCCACAGCTGGTCTGCCTTCCTAGGTAGTCCAGGTGGCAGCTTCTTCCGGCTGCCACCAGCCGAGCCACAGTGGCAGGTACCAGGGCGTGCAGCTCTAGTCCCATGCACTCTACACCAGCTCCAGGCTGCCACTGCTCAGCCCAGAGAGGCAATGTGGGAGAAACTGCTGCTCAGTAGGAACAAAAGCAAACCCTCCTGCTGCCAATGCTTCCAGGTATAGCCACCCAGAGCCCACGCAGGGTTGCCCTGAGTCTCCACCATGTCACCGCCATCTCCAACCTGCCCGGTGGGGCAGAGGTGGCAGCGCAGAGCAGACCCAGACAGCCCTGCACGAGCTCTGGGTGGATGCACCAGGAAGCGCTAGCAGCAGAGACGACGGTACTGCTTTTACTTCACGCCGAGCAGAAGTTTCTCTTTTGTGGCACCGCTGCTGGGCCTGGGCCCCAGCACCAGCTCTAGGCTCACCCCTCCAGGCAGAGTAGCTTCAAGCTGCAGCGGTGGCAGGTGCACCAGGCAGTTTTTTGTGCAGCCGCCCGGAGCCTGCATTATGCCGGGCTGCCCTGTGGGTCTGTTGCTGCCACCTCTGGGCTGACCTGCGTGGCAGCAGTGACAGTGCAAAGCAGCCGCAGGGCACCTTAGAGGCGAGCAGTGACCAAGCTACAGGCAGCTGCATCAAACCTGCCCAGCAGCAGTGAGGGGGAGAGGCTGCTTCCCACCCCCACCCTGCAACGAGCAAGTTTCAGCCTGGCTGCTGCTGCTGCTGAGGCTGGAGAGGTGAGCCTGGAACTGGCACAGGGTGCATGGGCTTGGGACTGCAAGTGCTGCTCTCCGATGCCACCGTGGGGTTGGGGGCAGCTGGAAGGGGCTGCCTTACCCATGCTGCATGCCCGGGGTGGTTGAACACATCAAGGCTGGGCAGAGCTGGCATGGGCGTGCTGGGGCTGTGCACTGTTGACAGTGACAGGGGAGGCGCTGCAGGGTGTACGGGCTCTGGGCTGTTGCGGGGTGGGGGCAGGGGCTGACCGGCTCATTTGGGCACATGAAGGGGCTCCCACGCACACCCCACATATCCTCAAACCTCCCACGCAAACCCCACATACACACCATCCCCCGCCACAATCACACATCCCACACCCTTCTCTACAACCCCAAACACTCACAACCACAAGCCTCTGTGGGAAGCCCCATTCACTGCTACATGCAGACATGACACACACACACACCCCATAGCCCCCACAAGTCCCATACCTGCCCACACATCCCCATAAACCACCCATACCCACCCCCACACATCCACACACACCCGTACCCACCCACCCATACTTCCTAGGGGTACACAGATACAGATTTTGTGGGCTGATACAGATTGCCACTTTTTAAGGAGGCATATCGGCCAATACTGATCCAATTTCATATACAGCTGCGTCGAGCTGGTAAGTCTGTTGTGGTGGAAGGGGAGGGGGAGGGAAGTGGTATTGGGGGAGATCAACACCCCTGCACGTGGTGAGGGCAGGAGTGGGGCTGGGGCATGCACTGCCCCCCCAGGGCTGGGGTGGGGGACAGAGCCTGCGGCTTTGTCTGGCGACATACAGGGGCAGAAGGGTAGCTCCCGCCACTGCGCACACCGCCAGGAGGGGTGGGGGGGGCATGACCCCCTGGAATCATGGTCAGCACCCTCCAATGGCAGCACAGGGCAGGCCTGCAGTTTCCAGGTCCTGCTGGCACTCTGGCTATGGAGTTTTACTGACAGCAGTGTTGGTGTGGGGGCAGGGAACAGCCACAACTCACGTGGCAGCAGGTCCTCCCATCTTGAGATTTCCCCATGGTCCTCATCATCACAGGTCCAGAGCTCCACCTGTCCCGCTGGATGCTGCAGATTAAGTCAGGTGTGGGACCTCGATATCCTGTGTGGACAGTGGTTAAAGAGCATTTGTGACTGTATGGGACACAGAATCCAACTGGGATTTGGGGAATGGATTCAGTGAACTCAAGGTGTCTACTAGGGCACTGATGGACACGGGAGGATGGACATTTAAGATGAAAGAGAGAGCACTGCAGGAAGAAGCTTTCAAGAGATAACAGTCCTTGTGACCCAGGTGGATGAGGAATGGTCACAGGAAACAAAGCACCAACCACTCCTGATTTAGAAAGAGCATTAAACTGGCAGAGTCTCCAGGGACAGGTGTAGAGATGAAGTGATCTATGAGTCAGGGACAGAAGGACAGGTGTAGAGATGCAGTGATCCAGGCAAAGAAGAGAAAATGAGCTTAGTGAAGGGACTCATTGTGCGGGTACCGGCAGGCCAGGGAGCCGTGAGGCTGGCTGGGCAGCTCCCTTCCCAAGAGCTCCCTGGGCGCAGAGCCAAAAGCGGAAGCAATCGCTTACGCCCACAGGTGCATGGCGGCGGCACCCGGCTCAAAGGCCGCGCCAGAGCCGGAAGCAGGGGCGGAAGTGCCGCAGCGGGCAGCGGAAGCCAGCGAGGACGCAGAGGGGCGGATGCGCACCCCCCGAAGCAGAACACGCACATTCTGGGGGCAGCGGCAGAGAACTGCAGAGGGTCCTGTGATGGAGGCGGCGACCCAGAAAGGAGGCGGAGCGTCAGCGGCACACAGGAGCGACAGGCGCCGTGAAGATTGCAGGCAGGCAAGCCTGGTGGGTCGCAAAGGGCAGCTGGGCGGCCAGCGAAGTCCCTGGGGCCGGGGCCACAGGGCACGCTCAGCAGGCCGTACTGAAGACGTCCGCGGAGCAAGGCCTGAGAAGTAAAACAGGGCCTGGCTCAAGGAAGGGCAGGACTCAAACGACTGCTTAAGGCGGCAGCAGATTTTTGATTCTCCTCCACTAAGCTCCGCAAGGTTCTCGTGGACCCACGCGGGATGAGGGGGGCAGGGAAGGAACACCCTGCTGCGGAGGCTCGGGCGAGGGTGTAGGGGTGGAGAAGCCCTCACTGGACCGCCGAGGGATACGCAGTCTCACTTCCGGATGTGCACGCGCCAGACAGTCCATCTGAACCAGAGAATCATCATCAAAGTCAGTCTTTCATCAGTCACACGGGATGCCCAAGCCTGCTATGGGACAGGGAAATCTGGGTGAGGGGGATCCCCTACCATCCATTAATGCTGACCTCGTGAAGGAACACCTTGAGAAGCTGGATACCTTCAAGTCAGCTGGCCCTGACAACCTGCACCCCAGGGTACTCAAGGAGCTGGCGAGCGTCATAGCCCAGCCCCTGGCACGGATCTTTGAAAACTCCTGGCGCTCTGGTCTAGTGCCCGAAGACTGGAAGAAGGCCAATGTGGTGCCGATCTTCAAGAAAGGGAGGAGAGTGGATCCGGCTAACTACAGGCCCATTAGCCTGACTTCTATCCTGGGGAAAATCTTAGAAAAGTTTATTAAGGAGGCCATCCTTGAGGGACTGGCCCAGGCTAACATTCTAAGGGACAGCCAGCATGGGTTTGTTGCGGGTAGGTCTTGTTTGACCAATCTCATTTCCTTCTATGACCAGGTGACCTATCACCTGGACAAGGGAGAAGAGATTGATGTCATATATCTTGACTTTAAAAAAGCTTTTGATCTGGTATCCCATGATCACCTCTTGGCCAAACTGGCCGGTTGTGGCCTTGGCTCCACCACGATCCGCTGGCTGGGAAATTGGCTTCGTGGTCGGACCCAGAGGGTTGTGATTGATGGCAGTCACTCATCATGGTGCCCTGTGACCAGTGGAGTCCCTCAAGGCTCTGTCCTGGGACCCATACTGTTCAACATCTTCATTAACGGTGTGGACACTGGAGTCAGGAGTGGACTGGCCAAGTTTGCCGATGACACCAAATTTTGGGGCAAAGCATCCACGCCAGAAGATAGGCAGGTGATCCAGGCTGACCTGGACAAGCTCAGCAAATGGGCAGACGAGAACCTCATGGTGTTTAACACCGAAAAATGCAAGGTTCTCCACCTTAGGAGGAAAAACCTGCAGCACCCGTATAGGCTCGGCAGTGCTACGTTGGATAGCACTACAGAAGAAAGAGACTTGGGGGTCATCGCTGACCACAAGATGAACATGAGCCTGCAATGCGATGCTGCAGCTAGTAAAGCGACCAAAATGCTGGCGTGCATCCATAGATGCTTCTCGAGCAAATCCCGGGACGTCATTCTCCCCTTGTACTCGGCCTTGGTGAAGCCGCAGCTGGAGTACTGCGTCCAGTTTTGGGCTCCACAATTCAAAAAGGATGTGGAGAAGCTTGAGAGAGTCCAGAGGAGAGCCACGCGCATGATCAGAGGTCAGGAAAACAGATCTTACGATGACAGGCTGAGAGCCATGGGACCCTTTAGCCTGGAAAAGCGCAGGCTCAGGGGTGATCTGATGGCCACCTGTAAGTTTATCAGGGGTGACCGCCAGGATCTGGGGGAACGTCTGTTCACCAGAGCGCCCCAAGGGATGACGAGGTCGAACGGTCACAAACTCCTGCAAGACCGTTTCAGGCTGGACATAAGGAAGAATTTCTTTACTGTCCGAGCCCCCAAGGTCTGGAGCAGTCTGCCAGCGGAGGTGGTTCAAGCACCTACATTGAACACCTTCAAGAGGAAATTGGATGCTTATCTTGCTGGGATCCTATGACCCCAGCTGACTTCCTGCCCTTTGGGCAGGGGGCTGGACTCAATGATCTCCCGAGTTCCCTTCCAGCCCTAATGTCTATGAAATCTATGAAAGTCGTGGCAGGCGAGTTCGGGGCGTGTATCACGGAAAGTGGGAGTCGGACACACCAGCAGAGACCCGGCGGCAAGCAGGGACACGTTCGCAGAGACAGAGGCTCGTCTCTGCTACACTCATGCAAGTGAAGAATGTTAGACCCCGACTCCATGCGGTGCCCAACGACATGGGAGACGACAATCCAATTGCTCATGGATCCAGTTCCTCATTAGCCAGAGCAAGCAGGGCGCAAACACCAGCACACATTGCTCGCAACAGCTTTACTCAGAATGGAGACCGCTTCGGACAAGGGTCCAACAAACCGGGCACCTGCCCTAAACATCAGTTCTTTCCACGTTTGTACACCTTAGTTCCTGCTCATTAAAAATTCGCTCCACCTCTGTCCCTCCCTTTGTTCCACCCATATCAGCTCCCATCTCAAGCTCCGCCTGTGTTTACTGTTTACTTCATTAGCATGGAATCCCCTATGCATTTAATAAATGTACATGCCTTTTCACTGTGAGCGCACGCGTAAAGCCATGAACTCGGCTTCTCTCGGTCACTTGCGTTTCCTTGCTGATTGCAGCACTATCCCCAAGGTCTTACTTCTGCTTTATCTCCTAAAGATAGCCAGTGGTCTGCATCCTGTTTCCTTTTACACAATACATCATATGCCCTGCACACCACCACATTGTTAGGGCACTCCTTGCTTAAGCATTTGCAAAATTATTTTTAATATATCATTTGTGTGTGACCAACAGCTTTTGCCAGAACACAGGTAAAAGTTGCTTTTGCTGAGACACAGAATCAGCTGCAAATCCAGTGCTCCCCAAGATTCAAATACTGGCACCCTAACAAAAAGCATGCATGACAAGTGGATAAATATGAGATTTTTTTTCTGGGAGAGAGAGTGATTCATCATCACCATGGAGAGGAAAGGAGGATTTCACAATCATCCGCGGAACATATACACAGGTAAGGAACAGGGTCAGGGTAATGCTGAAAGTAGGGGGCCAGTGCACACATCCTCAGGACACCTCAAATGCCTGTACACAAACACTCATAGCATGAGAAACAAACAAGAGGAACTTACCCTCCCGCTAGCTGACACCAATCCAGACATAGTGGGGCTCAATGAAATGTGGTGGGACCCAACGCAGGACTGGGTGGTGAATATCAAGGGCTATACGCTGTACAGGAGGGATAGGATAGAGTGGGGGGTGTGGCGCTCTACATTAAGGAGAAATACACAGACACAACAGTAAGCAAAGAATCAGAGGAGCACTCTGAAGTGCTCTGGGTTCGAATACAAGGCAGTTGAGGGGAAAGAGACTTAACGGTGGGGTCTACTATAGACCTCCCAACCAAGAGGAAGAGCTAGACCAGGAATTCTTAAGTCAGCTCACAGAGATAGTTAGGTCAAAGGATGTGGTCATCATGGGTGACCTGAACTTTCCAGACTTCTGCTAGGAAGAGCAGTCAGCCAGGTCTGACCACTCACGTAGGTTCCTAGCACAAATGCTGGACCTCCACCTAACCCAGGAGGTGCACAGCCCCACCAGGGGAGACGCCTTGTTGGACCTCGTGCTGGCCACGGGCGACGACGATCATCGCCAGCTGGAATTCACCATCCAGTGCAAGGTGGAAAAGGCATGCAGCAAGGCAGCAGCCCTAGATTTCAGGAGGATGGACTTCAGTGAGCTAAGGAGAATAGTTGGGGAAGCACTGAGGTCCCAGAGGGGAGGGGAGGGGAGCCAGGTGTCCAAGGAGAGTGGTCGCTCCTTAAGGAGACGATCCTCCAAGCCCAAAGGGAGGTAATCCGAACACAGATCAAAGGGAGCAGGAGGGCGCAAAAGCCCCCATGGCTCACCAAAAGCATCCGGGAACGTCTCCTAGGTAAAAGGGAGGTGCACACCCAATGGCAGGGAGGGGCCATCCCCAGGGAGGATTATGCTGTGGCTGCTTGAGGATGCAGGGGGGGCAGTCAGGGAGGCCAAGGCGCAGATGGGACTGGGACTAGCTTCCCAGATCAAGGACAACAAGAAGTCCTTTTTTAAATACATAGGGGGCCAAAAGAAGATTCCAGGTAATGTGGGGCCCCTGCAAGACACACTAAGAAATCTGGACGTCACACAAGATGACAAAGCTAACATACTTAACGATTTCTTTCCCTCCATTTTCCTGAGCAGGGACCAGAACAGCCATCCCCACTCCTCTGGGCCCCCCTTACATCCCAGTGGAGGCGCACCCAGGCCAAGGGTTAGTGAGGAACTAGTTATGGAACTTCTGGAGGGACTGGATGTATTTAAATCAGCGGGTCCGGACAATCTCCACCCTCGAGTACAGAGGGAATTAGCCAAGGTCATTGCAGGACCCCTGGCATGGCTGTACGAGCACTCGTGGTGCTCTGGTGTGGTGCCAGAGGACTGGAAGAGGGCCAATGTGGTTCCCATGTCCAAAGAGGGGAGGAACAAGGACCCAGGAAACTATAGGCCAGTTAGTCTTACCTCGATCCTAGGCAAGCTTTTTGAGAGAGTCACCCTGGCACATGTCCATGAGGGGTCAAGGGGGGGGAGATCATGCTTGGGGGCAACCAACACGGGTTCATTCGAGGCAGGTCCTGCCAGACCAACCTGGTGGCCTCCTACGACCAGGTCACAAAATCCTTAGACGCAAGGGTAGCAGTGGATATCGTCTTCCCGGACTTTCAAAAGGCCTTTGACACTGTCTCTCACCCCGTTCTCATTAAGAAACTGGGGGCTGTGGAGTCGACACCCACACAGTCAGATGTGTCGCCAACTGGCTGGAGGGCCGCACCCAGAGGGTGGTGGTGGATGGGTCCTTCTCAGCCTGGAAGGACATGGGTAGTGGGGTCCCCCAGGGCTCGGTCCTCCGGCCCGCACTGTTCAACATCTTCATCAGCGATTTGGACGAGGGGGTAAAAAGCACCCTGTTCAAATTTGCTGATGACACGAAGATGTGGGGGGAAGTGGGCACACTAGAAGGAAGTAATAGGCTACAATTGGACCTAGACAGGTTACAGGGGTGGGCGGACGAGAACAGGATGGGATTCAACACAGACAAGTGCAAGGTGCTGCACCTGGGGAGGAACAACCAGCACCATACCTACAGGTTGGGGAACTCCCCTCTTGTCAGCACGGAGGTGGAAAGGGATCTGGGGGTCATCATTGACTCCAAGATGAACATGGGCCGGCAGTGTGGGGACGCGGTCAGGAAGGCCAACCGCACCTTGTCCTGCATCCACAGATGCATCTCGAGCAGGTCCAGGGAGGTGATCCTCCCCCTCTATGCGGCACTGGTCAGGCCACAGCTGGAGTACTGCGTCCGATCTGGGCGCCGCACTTCAGGAGGGACGTGGACAGCATGGAGAGGGTCCAGAGGAGGCCACTCGTATGATATGGGGCAGCAGGGCAGGCCCTATGGGGAGAGGCGACAGGACCTGAACCTGTTCAGCCTCCACAAGAGAAGGCCGAGGGGGGATCTAGTGGCCTGTTATAAACTAGTCAGGGGGGATCAGCAGGCACTGGGGGAGTCCCTGTTTCCCCGAGCACCGCCAAGAGTGACCAGGAGTAACGGTCACAAGCTGGCAGAGGGCAGGTTTAGGTTAGATATCAGGAGGCGCGACTTCACGGTCAGGGCGGCTAGGATCTGGAACCAACTTCCAAAACGAAGTGGTGCAGGCTCCTACCCTGGGGGTCTACAATAACTGTAGATGCAACTCAGCAATCATCCCGTCCATTGGGAGGATCACCCCAGGAGAGGGGAGGAGTGCAGAGGTTGGCAAGTGCTGCAGAGTTGAACACCAAGTTCCTGGGAGTCGTGGACATGGATGAGGGCTCGGCAAAAAGCGGCACACAGGCTGGAGGCGGTCCTCCAGGCCACTCTATCTGGCCCGCAGAGCCCCTAAAAATTTAGAAAATTTATATTTATCTGCACCTGGGTGCCTGTCATGTGGCCCTCGATGGCTTGCCACAACTCAGTAAGTGGCCCTCCGCCTGAAATAATTGCCCGCTCCTGATATGGACAAAAGAACGCAGAAAGAGACACATTACACAGCACGTGAAAGGCCATAATACAGAAATGGTCCATATGCTCTTTGCTGAGCTAGAGAAAACACTGAAGCGCTTCCTTAAGGAGATCCTCTGGGGGGAAGGCAGGGGAAAGAAAGTATCAGAAAAGTGAACTGACCTTAAAAGCTCAGTACCGCAACCCTGCGTGCAAGCCAGTACAAGCCCCTGTATTAGAGATCCTCTGGAAATGAAAACTGCTTCTCACTAGGTCCAGCAGCTAGGCCACTTCCGGTTATCACGATGCTGGGCATCTGCTCAGCAGAGGGATTTTAGGAAGAGCACAAGGAAACTCTGGAGAGGGGCAGAGGGAGCTTGAGAATCTCTGGTCTGCGAAGATGAAGATGTCAGGAAGGGATGTGGACAAGATTTTCCAGGGACCCCTTGGCAAACAAATCTGGGTTACATCTCGTGTGCACATGTCGCTAGAGGAGCACTTGAGGAAATGCATTATCCCCCTGTTGTAACTCCAGAGGCTGATAAGACTTTTTAATAACTTCTGCCGGGTCATAACGACAGGAGAAAGGGGACTTAGATATCACAGAACGGAGCATACTAGGACTGTTAAATGTGTCTGGAGAGGACACGCGAGGCCAGACAGGAAGGAAATCAGAATCCTCCCCCAAGGAACAGCTCTTAGTGCATTTGTGCACAATGACCTGGAGATGACGTGAACGTACTGAGAAGGCAAAGGGAGATCATGCTGCCAAGAAACTGCTGCATATGGAAGAACCAGGAGTCACAAGAATGAGGAAGGCACAGGTGAAGGTGGCTGGAGCAAATGAAGGAGAGATCTATCAGTCTGAAATGTGAAGGCCTGATCACTGACAGAGCAGTGGGGAGGGAGGGGATTTAAACCTCCAGCCAAAAGTTCATGAGAATGAGGCTGTTGGAACAGGGAGGTGACTACAAAACACGAGAGTTCACATATCTCCGGGGGGAAGCAAGACCCAGAGCTTTACCCAGGGAAACGAGGGCTTGGTAATTCTTCACCATCTGCTCCTGGTAAAGCACCTTGTCTTCATCGTGCAGCAGCTCCCACTCCTCCCGGGTGAAATACACAGCCACGTCCTCAAACACCTCCCGGAGCTGCGGGCACAAGCGTTGCACCATCAGTGTCTCCTGGGCCAGCCGCCCCCAGCCCCCACAGCCCTGTCTGCACTCACCGGGCACTACCACTAATTGCAACCTTAGCCACGACAGGTAAGGGGACACAACTCCCCAGCCTTCAGCTGACATGTGATGTGGATGCAGCCGTGGATGCAGGAGTTCATGTGCCGGCCTCAGCCCAGCTCATCCCACTCTCTTTGCTCGGTCCTTTGCGGCAGCCTGGGCAGCACGCTTAGAGGCAGGGAGCCCCGGCTCCACGCACTGTAACCCGGCCTGCCCACGCCAGCACCCCTGGTATCGGCACTCGGGAGGGAGCTCCTGCTAATGCAGCTCGGGGTCTTTGCAGCCTCCAACACCGCAGCCTTCACGCTCTTCAGGTCTCTGCTCCCCAAAGTCTTTACAGCACCCCGGGCTCCTCCTGCGCTCTGCCCCAGCTGCACTGCCCACCACAAGTGAACCGGGGCCCTGCTCACCTCCAAGCTCTCCTCCTGCTCTGGAGGCCTGCCCTGCCCCTTCTGCACTTGGCCTGGCGCAGGCCTCAGGGAGCTCCTCTCCTCCAGGCTCCCCGGGGACGTCCTCTGCCGCTCCAGCATCACCGGTCCCTCCTCAGGAGGCTGCTGCTCAGCTCCCTGCAGGGTCCCAGCACCTGCGGGTGGGAAGGGAGGGCACAGGTGAGCCCTGGCGCTGCTGGCACGGGGAAGCCCTGCTAGGCTCCTGCACGAGCCTGGGACGGGGGAGACGGAGGCGTCGGTGTGTGGAAGAGGGGGGAGAAGGCAGACTCAGTCCCGCAGCTCTTGCTAACAGACCTCCACAGCCACGAGGCTGGAGATGAGCCCCAGTAACTCTGTCCCAGCGCGGGGAGGGATCGCAGCGCCACGACAGAGCCTGCAGGGACACTGCTCCCTGGGGAAGAAGCTCCAGCGACGCTGGGGCCGTATCAGATCCACACGCTAAGGGCAGGGGAGGGGAAACGCAAGGTCGGTCTGCTCCCGGGCACGTGAGGGGATCCCAGGGGCACCAGGAGAACAAGAACCGCTGATCTGTGCAGCACGGACCCCACCACCGTGTTGTGGAAGGGGGATTTCTGCACCGAGGGACGGTGCTCACGGTGCTGGGAAGTGGAGACCCACCGCCCCTTCCCTGCCCCTGGGATCGAGCCTCGTCTGGGCCTCCAGCCTGAGGAGCTTTTGTCTACTGACTGCTCCCAGGTCTGCTCCGGTTCCGGGGAGTCTGCAGCGGGACACAGGCCTGGGTTAGCTGCACCCGAACCAGGCAGAGGCCGCTGGGGAGTCCCATTTCTGTGGCACCTGCACTAGCCCCAAGCCAGGCGCAGCTTCTGTGCTCGGCGCTGGACCCGTGCAAGGAGAAAGAGCAGGGTCCACGGGGAGCTGCCCGTCCCAGGGATCACATCTGTCCCGCTCAGCCACGTGGGTACAAGCAGTGCAGCGCCGTGGGGCAGGGGCAGACGTTGGAGCCTCGCCCCCCGCGCGCAGCACAGCCACTCGGGCACCCGGACCTGCGTGGACGGCTCCATGCTGGGCCTCACCTGAGTGTCGCGGGGGCTCCTCTTGGGGGACGCGAGGGGGCTGGTCGTGATGCTGGTCCACACAGCGGGTGCTGGGCTGCTCCCGCCAGGGCTCCCCGGGGCCCGGCCGTGTCCCTGGGGGCTGCATGTTGCCCGAGGCCACGATCCCCCTTGCCACGACCTGGGGACGAGACCAGCACGTCACCGTGTAGCTGGGGTGTGGGCGAAATGGGGCGGGGGGGCAGCAGCACCCGCGATCAGAGGGAAACCACATCACCGGGAGCGTCTCGTGCTGGCCCGGCCCCCGCCGCACGGCGCGGGAGGGGACGCGGCTGGGCAGAGCCCGCCGAGCACAGCGCCGCGCCCCGCCCCGCCGGCCGGCGCCCCGCCCCCACCTGCACGTGACTTCCCCGCGGGGCTGCCGCGCCTCCCCGCGGCTCCCTTGCCCCCCGCCGCCCCCCCCGGCCCGGGCCCCGGCGGAGGCAGCAACGCGCCTGAGCTCGCTCTTCCGCTCCTGGGCCCCGCCCCCCGCGTCACACGCGATGTCATGCGCGTCACGCCGGCAGCTCCTCCCCCGCTCCGTTAACCCTGTGCTGTCGGGCGGAGCCCGCGGGAGGGCGGGAGAGCCCGGACCCCGTGCCGGGGTGCTGGGGGACACACGCCACTACACTGCTGCGTGCCCTAGGGGCCCCGGGGACGAAACACCCCTGGCTGGCGCTGGAGTTTGGGCCCCATCCAGGTTGAAATGGGTGCACGAGTCTAAAACGGGAAAAAGTAGCCGCCCTTTCTTGATTAAACTCTGAGCATAGACTTGGAGCAAAACGTCCCAACATGTCTACCTGCATCAGTGGTCTTATCAGGAGAGAAGGGAATTAGATGCCTCCAAGTGCAAGGATTTCCCTTTCCCACTGGGGAGAAGAGAGTTTGCTCACAAGTGAGCAGGAATCGGTGAAGAGGGGAGGGGAGGGGAGTGCCATTGTGGGACTGGCTTTGTTTCCCTTGCACCCAAACGCACACGCCGGAGCTGGGCTGTGGGGAACGGGAAGAGGATCCAGTCATGCAACTGCTGGGGACCAGATGCCAGAAGGAAAGACAACAGACTTGAAGTCACCTCCAGAGGTCACACCTAGTGGGGTGCCTCCTTGGTGCCAACTGCTGCTCTTCCCAGCGCACTCCAGGCACCGCGACTCCTAGATCCTCCCTGAGCAATGCCTTCTCCAGTCTGCTGAAAACCTCCGAAGACGTGTCAGCAAAACCTGAGTTAGCTGCCCAAACAGCAAAGGGCAACCTGTCTTGCGTCATGGGCACTAGCCGTGATAATATAACTCAAGAGATATGAGAGTGCCACCAATAATTTTTTTATTACTTCTGCAGAAGGGTAGGCTCCCGCCTTATGGGCGGAGAGCTACCCCGAGAGGGGTTTGACCTTCCATATTTATATGTTTGCTTTATATATGGTATAATGAGGTTAGTCATCGTTACATATTTTTCTGTTAGTTATAATTATCTCTTGCGACTGTCATCATCATAAGGGCATCTTCCCCTTTTCAGTTGAGGGCGCCTTCCTCTTTCCAGTTGGGTCAGGGTCATCTTCCTCTTTCCAGTTAGGTCAGGGTCGAGCCTCAGAATAGATGTCTTCTGTATTAGCACTTACATTTTCATAAGATTATATTTAGTATTAGCATTACACATCTTAGTCATATATGCTTGGATTAAAACTGCCTACCAGTCAATTTGTTAGAAAAACATTTAAAATACTGAACTTATAAACTTCTCATGCTTGAACTTACGACTTACTCAATTAAGCAAGTTAGCCTATCTTTTATATCAGATGCATCTAGTCCACTGCCTGACTGCTCTCACAAGGACAAGGCTTTTCCATCTATCCAATGTGAAATTACCGGGTAGCCATTCCAACACACTGCTATATATCCATCACTCCCCAGTGCCCATCCACAGACAGCTGTGATTGTTCTTATCGCACAATGCAAGTCCCATGTGGAGTGCTGTATTTATTGCAAAAAGCAGCACTCCACAGGGGACTTGAACCCACAGTCGCTGGCTCAGATCTCTGCTGCTGCTGGCTCTGTTGGGCTAGCAGGGCTGAAGGGGCCCAAAGAAGTAGGAAAAGGTCCATTTCCCTCTCCATGCAGCTGCCTCTGAAAACACCATGGATCCCTGCAGTCCACTTGCTTTATGCTCCACACTGATGTGTGACCCACTTTTGTGATGATGACACACTCCTGTGAGGTTGGAGCCAGTGCTCGGTCCTCCATCACATCACAGGAACGTGCCCCCCTGGACCTGATGCCAGACACGATGGCAACAGCGGGAGCCTGCACCGACTCCTGCAAACACTGCCCAGGCTTTGGGGCATGGATTCGGGAACATGCGTCTTGTGCAGGGGCCTGTGGGGACGTGACTGCCGACGACCGAGGAGCCAGCGGGGACCTGCTGGGAGTGGGTGTGCGGGTGCCAGGTGGGACTGACTGTCGCGTCGGCTCCCTGGGGGGGGACAGAAATGTGAGCCCCAGGCCCTGGGCCCAGGTCACGTTTGTGAAGAACTTGCCTCAACTCCCACCCGCCTACACCCACCACCAAGCCTTTGAGAAACACTTCTGTCTCAAGTCACAAAGCAAGGAAGAGCCGGTCACAGGAGTGGGGTGGAGGGGCAGCCCAGCAGGGGGGGCACTGTGGCTTAGCTGGTTAAAGCACCTGTCTTGTAAACAGGGGATCCTGGGTTCAAATCCCAGCAGTGCCTGCTTTTTCACCCCAATGCAGAATTTTGCCTGGGCCAAAAGGAATCTTATGGCTCAACAACAAAGGCCAAATCCTGTACTTAGCATAGAGCAATCCCAGGCACCTAGGCTCAGGGGTGACTGGGTGGGTAGTAGCTCTGTAGAATACCTGCCTAATCCTCCCAGTTTTTCTGGATCATTCTGAACCCTAGCCCGACCCTTCAGCATATTTATTACTCCCCCCACCCCCTACTTGGTGTCATCTGCAAACTCGCTGAGGATTCACTCTGTCATCTGCCAGGACATTGATGAAGATTCATAGATTGTCAGGGTCTGGAAGGGGCCTTGGAAGATCATCAGGTCCAGCCCTGTGCACCACACAGGAAAGACACGTGGGGGTCAGGCGACCCCAGCAAGGTGACCGTCCAGTCTCTTCGAGGTTTCCAGGCTTGGCGATTGCACCACCCCTGGAGGGAGCTTATTCCAGTCTGGACACCCTGCCTGTGAAGGAGTCTTTCCTAAAGTTGAACCTAAATCTGTCTTCCAGGAGTTAGTGGGCATTATCCTAGTTTTCCCCTTGGGTGTCCTTGTGAACAGTTGCCTTGATGTACTCCCTTACTGTAGTGGTAAGCTGCAACCAGGTCCCCTCTCGGCCCTCTTTTCCTCTGGCTGAAGAGTCCCAGATCCCTCAGTTTTTCCTCATATGGCTTGCCATGTAAGACTCTGATCCTTCGTGTGGCTCTTTTGTCGACTCTCTCAAGCTTGTCCCCATCCTTGTTGAAGTGTGGTGCCCAGAACTGGACGCAATACTCCAGCTGCAACCTCACCAGTGGGAGAATCACCTCCTTGGTTTTGATGGAGATGCATTGATTGAGGCATGCCATGGTATTGTTTGCCCTGCTGGCCACAGCATTGCACTGACAACTCATGTTCGTACTGTGGTCTATCATGACCCATAGGTCCCAGATATGAAACAAAACCAGCCCAAGGACCAACACTGGGGGCACTCTACCTGATACCAGCTGGCAACTAGCCATCAGTCCATTGATTACGACCCTCTGAGCCGGTGCACCAGCCAGCTTTCTATCCACCTTACAGTCCATTCTTCCAGCCTGCATGTCCTTAGTTCTCCTGAGAGACTGCTGTGGGAGACTGTATCAAAAGCCTTGCTAAAATCAAGGTACCCCACATCCACTGTCCCCCCCCACATCCACAGAGCCAGTCATCTCCTCCTACAAGGCAATCAGGTGGGTCAGGCATGGCTGGCACTTGGTGAATCCACGCTGACCCTTCCTGATCACCTTCTTCTCCTCCACGTGCTTAGAAATGGATTCCCGGAGGATCTGCTCCATGATTTTTTCCAGGGACTGATCTGAGGATCACCATCTTTAGTTCCCTGAATCCTGCTTTTTCCCTTTCTTAAATATGGGCACTGTGTTTGCCCTCTTCCAATCATCCAGGACCTCTCCTGATCCCCATGAGTTTTCAAAGATGATGGCCAGCAGTTCTTCTATCTCATCAGCAAACTCCCTCGGCACCCTCAGGTGCATCCTGTCCAGCCCCATGGCCTTGTATATGTCCAGCTTTTCTAAATAGTCCCTAAGGCTACATGTACACATCACAATATTTGTCCTTGCAGGCACTGCAAGGGAGTGTCTGTTTGCATGAGCAGGATTTCCCAATGCTTTAAGGTCTGTTCAGCTTGTTAAAGTAAAACTGCTTGGACGTCGTTTAGTTTGGCTTACTGCGAATTAAAGCGTTGCGTCTATGGATTCGTTGGGTGCAAACACCAAGGCACTCAGAGACGTGTAATTACCCCCATCTTCGGCCAGGTGGCATTGTAGAAAACCATTCTCAGCAGTATAATTATAATCATCAGCATTATTCTCAATGTTTTTTCAGGATTACTAAACTAAGAGTAATACTTGTCTGAGGCCCGAAGGCAGGCAGGCAGGCAGTGATACCACTAGCGATAGGGCTCTGGCAGTGAGACATGGAGAACATTGCCCATTGAGACAAGGCAGCTGTGTATGATGCCGTGGTGCCAGGCATGGTACGTGGTCGGTCCACTTCTTTCCTATGGCGGCTGTGTCCAAGGTCAGCGGCGGCAGCGACTGCCAGCGTAGCAATTAGATCTGAAACTAGGAGGGAAGGAGCAAATGTTGGTGGGGAATGGAGAGAGCCTGGGAATTTTTGGTGAAAACCACTGAGAAGGGCCTCCTGCCCTGACCTTATGTACACTACTCAGCGGCCAGCAGAGAAAGCCTGCATGCTGGGAAGTGCTGTAGCAATGTGGGGCTACGTGGGGGCCACCACAGGCTGTCCTGCTGTTTGTTACCCTTCACAGCAGCAATGAAAACCACCCATGTTATATCCTTGAGAGTCGAAGTAAACAATGCACTCCCACCCAGGGCCCAGACTAGTGTCAGGTCTCACTTACCAACGTGTAAATGTGCCACTTGTGCAGGATGTCGTGATGTCCTCTTGCAACTGCACATCCCAAAGCAGCCCTCATCCTGCACACGACCACTGTGTTGCACCCAACTCCAGTGTGCACTCTTCTCGACCGCTGCATTCACCTTCCTGTGCCTCCCTGGGCAGGTCTCCCGCCTGGGCCTCTGGGTATAGTCTGCTCTCCTCCGCATCAAACCTCTCTCAACAGTACGGCATACGCGCACTCTGACAACTGCTCCCACAATTTATAGGCCCTGAGCGGGGCAGAAAAAGCCCCCTGCCTGCCTTGTTTTGGTGTAAACATTACTCCAAGCATGCTGGTGCCAGGCTGGAAAAGAGCGCCAAAACCCTGTCCAAAAAGAGCATCACAATAGCGTACTAAAAACGGTGCCAAAAGACTTGTCAAGGGCATCCCCTTGGGTGGCTTTGCAAAGTGCTTGGGTAACTGTAGGGACGGGAGGTGCGATGCTTGTGGTACCCCCGATGCCAGCGCCCAGGGATCCCGGCATGCCAGACTTGTCAGGGGCAGGCATCCCTTTGGGTAGCTTTGCCAGGAAGACTGCACCCCAAATCCTGAGCCCCCAATCCAATACCACCCCACTCCCGGCAAAAGCAGCAGTACTGCGCCCAGGGTAGGTAGGGGGGTGGGGAAGGTTGTACATTTGAAAGAAGGCAATTAGCAACTTCTCAGGCCCAGCTCCCCCTTTCTTCTCCCTGAAGCAAAGGCTCTTTCCTTGGTAAAAAGCTTACTCACCCTCCCCGCCCCCTCGCACTTGGTCTCTGCCTACACTTGGGGTTTGATTTGTGCATCTTGCACCCCCCTCCACCCCTACCCCACACTGTGGGGAGCCACACATGTAGGGAGCCACACAAAGGAAGACTGATTTGGGATTAACCAGGCATAAATTTGCCAAAGGGGTCCTGATCGGAGACAGGCCGGGATATGGTTTCTGTGGTCGTGACCTGGCAGGTCTGATCGCAGCACAGTCAAGGAGATGCCGAGGGAAACCCGCAAGAGCCAAACCCGGCGGGCGGGAGGCCGAGGCAGGGCCGAGCTGCCTCCTCTCGTGCCTGATCCCCAGTCCCGCAGGCGCCTGGGCGCTGATTTCCAGCCCCTGCGGGTCGGCTGTCCCGGGCCGTCAGGAAGGCCACTGGCCCTCGAGCAGGGGTTGCCCCGCTCCCCACACGGGGCTGCACACCGGTGATGCAAAAAATTGCATCTGTTTCTTGGAGGCTCGCAAAGTATCACAGACACACATACATTAGATGGCACAAAAGGTGTATTTGCAAATAGGGTCAGAGCAGAGTCAAAAACTCAGATTACTCTGAACCCACCAAGGAATTTTTGCAGGCTGTATTTATCTTTTTCCTCCTGGGCACGTGCGCAGAAACAGGAACTCTTACAGCTCACTTCCGTTTCATACAAGCATACATGTGGTTACATCACTACATCCATCGTATGTATATTATAATTAACTACTTAAGTATGCAGGGCAGAGAGGTAAATATGCATCAGCTAATTGAGCATGCTCAGAGAGTACTATAGGTCACCAAGAGTTTAAACCCCCCCTTTCAAGGACACAGTCAGTTGAAGTCCAGCTTCTGTAATCTGCATGAGAAAGGCTAGGGAGAAGCTGGGGGAGAGTCTGTGATTTAGTATAAGAAGAGCTGTGGCAAGACTGGGACACCGGTGCCATGGCCGTCGGCAGCCATCTCGCCGGCATCAGCCCCATGACTGTGAGGGGAGGGCGGCCATTTTGAACAGGGGAGCACCCTGAGGCGCCACCTCTCTGGGCGTCTACACAGACAGACAAACCCCCAAACTCCCCTCAGCCTCTCGGGTTTTCTCCCTGCTGCCTGTCCAAAGTTGGACACGGTTATATCTGCCTCCCTGCTCTCCCCCACTGCGCACCTCTCTGACACATGCAAGGTGATTTTTTTCGCTCAGGTCCATCTCTGCTGTGTCCTCTGTCTCAGTTTCCCTCCCTCCAGCCCTTCTCTGGCTCCCAGCTCTGCCCTGTGCGGGGTGACTCGGGCTCCCGGTCCTGACGCCAACGTGCCCCACACTGACCTGGCACTGCACCGGGGCCAGCTCACGCTGCCCAAGGCCGACCTGCCAGCGCTGCAGCCACGGGCCCGTCCCTGCCCGCAGGGAGATCGCAGCACCCCCCTGCGCCATGCAGACCACTGCAGCCAGCACCACTCGCATGCGCCCGCGACTTTCCCCAACTCGTGCACACTTGGGCTGAATCCTGGGGCCGACCGCACACCCGACACAAAGGCACGTCAGCCCTGGCCGGCCAGCACCACTCACTCCTGACAGAGCCCCTGTGAACGGATCTGGGGGAGACCCTGGAAATCTTCATGCTCCCGTGACAGCTGTTCCCAGACGGCCGGACACGCAAACATGGGTTTGAAGTGCAGCAGAACAGCTTGTAGCCTGGAGCGGGGAGGTGAGGAAGGTGGTGTTTGGACGGTGGGCTGCAAGAGCTGGGCATTGAGTCTGGAGAGGAGAAACTGAGTGGGGATTTGACCACAGTGTGCAGATCCCTGCGGGGCGATGCAGAGAGGCTGGAGACGGGCTGTTCTCCATGGACACGGGGGACCAGACGGGAACAATGGTCCCGAGCTGCAGCAGGGGAAGCGGGGGCTGGAGCGGAGCAGCAACGCCGTGACTCCGAGCGGGCCGAGCGTGGGAACAGGCCCCGAGAGACGTGGGGAGGATCCATCCCTGGCAGGGCCCAGGAGCAGGTGCACAGACGTGGCTGGGATGGTGCCGTGAGGGCTGCTCCTGCCTGGAGCTGGGGCTGAACGAGACGGCCGTGTGAGGGCCCTTCCAGCCTCACTTTCCATAGTCCTTTGATCCTGAGCACCTGGGTAGCCTCACACAGTCCCCGATAACCAGCACTCGCAGACGAGGGGACAGAGCAGCAGGAGGAGATGACGATCGAGTCCGGTCTCCATCCCAGCAGGGCCGGGGAAGGCCACCTCGGCTTCCTGCATGGAGGCCAGGGCTATATGGAAGGGACACTGAGACACTGCCCTGCCCCGGGGTGGAGAACGTCCATCCGCAGCACCTAGCGCCTGCCCCATCGCACAACTCCAGATCTGCCCACGCTGCTGCCTCGGCCGTGTCCTGCCCCGGGTCCGTCCCGTTTCATGTGCGCTCCCAGGCTCACACTCCCTGCCCTCCGGGGCTCCAGCCGTGCAGGTTAGAATTGCACAGCTTGCATCTTGCTCTTGATAAGAAAAGAACACTGCCCAAGGTTCCTCTTTCATCCTCCTTACTCTTTCACATGCTGATTACAGAAACTGGAATTTAACTGCATAGCCTTGGGGAATGAACTGTTGATGAACTCTTGTGGTATTGAGCATGCTTAATTAGCTGTTGCATATTTACCTCTCCGCCCCCCTACTCAAATAACTAATTATACTAGACATGCGATGTATGTGATGATGTAGTTACATGTATGTTTGTATGAAATGGAAGTAAGCTGCAAGAACTTCTGTGTCTGCGCACACGCCCAGGAGATTTGAGAAGATAAATGCCATTTGCAAACACAATCAAGGGTCAGAGTTGATTTAAGCATCTAGCTCTGCTCTGACCTTTGCTTGCAAGCATATAGACCCTTAAGTGCCAACTGATGTCTGTGTGTCTGTGATCTCTGCGCGCCTCCAGGGAACGAACCGCCGTTTGTGCAACACAGGGCTGCAGCAAGGGGGGAGCCCACCGTCCCCACACTGTGGGTGTCCAGCCAGGGACCCTCAGCATCGGGGCTGTCTGCCCCATGGCCTGGACTGCCCTCTCTCCCTTTCCCACGGCCTTTCCCCGCCAGGCTCAGCCTGGCCTTCCTCTCCTGGGACTGGGCACAGAAACCCCTGATCTCCATCCAGCCTGGGCCACTCACAGCCAAACCCCACATCCCTTCCCCCGGCGACACACGCCCGGCTGAGCAGTGCCTGCAGCTGCCCCAGCCCCCTGAAGGGAACTGCCACCCTGTGAGGCTATGACACCTCCACCCTACTCGTGTTGCAGGCAGCGACTGTGGTTAACACGTATGTTGGTGCTGCCAGGGGCCTGCAGCTGGATGTGGTGCATGGCTTCCTGCTCAGATCTCACTCGACGAATGTAGCACTCTTTTCTTGGTGGTCAGCAGCCTTTGGTTTCACTCGGTCAGAGGATTTGCAGTGCTCAGTCCCTACGATTTTCTGCACGAAGGATACTCTCACCGAGCCGTTGGGAGGAGACGGCGACTGGGTTCTCCCTGCACGATGGAAGCAGCAGCAGAAGAGTCTGTGTATGAGAACGTGGTCAAGTCAGATGTTCTTCACCAGTCTGGCGAGAAGGGTAAGACTCTCCTGTTCTCTGCTTTGCAGCTTATTCTTCCTAAGAGGCTTCATGCTTGTGAGCAGCAGCGTCCTGGGGACAGGGCACAACACCGCTGTGCAACACACACGAGCCATGCGGGCACCCAGGCAGTGCGCAGTCAGTCCCTCACCTGGTCTCCCATGGGACGGTGGGGAGCACAGAGCAGATTAGGAACAAAAAGGCTGTCTCGGACTTGGGTCGAGGGAGCGTGCTTACTGTGCTCAGCCATTTTAGCGTTTTGCTGCTGGTTGCAAATGATGCTAGAAACCAAATGTTGCAGGTTGCAGATGGTGCTAGGACAGCAAAGGGCTGCATTCAGCACTGGGTACTTCCATTCATCCTGGCAGACCCGATCCCAGGAGTGCCACGGTCCCTCCCCATATGCGTGTTTCCAGCGGGGTCCTGGGAGGGGGCATAAAGGGCGAGCCTTGGACTCACTCTTTCCTATGGGTTATCTGTAGGCTTGTGTCTGCTAGTGCCTGGACCCTTCACCCTCCCTCCCCAACCACCAAACAGGAAATGGTTTTGCTTGTGAGAATGCTCTCTATCTGGCCCTATGCACCCATCTGGGAAGGGAGATTTTCTGGGAGCAGGGATTTGGGTGCAGCAGAGAAAGACCCAGTGGCTGGACACTGAAAGCTGGAGAATGAGGATCACAGAATCACAGACAACGAGGCTGGAAGGGACCTCAGGAGGTCACATCTAGTCCAGCCCCCTGCTCCAAGCAGGACCAGCCCCAACTACATCATCTCAGCCAGGGCTTTGTCTAGTCATGTCTTGAAAACCTCCAAAGATGGAGATTGCACCACCTCTCCGGGGACCCTGTTCCAGTGTTTTATTACCGTCTTAGTGAGAAAATTCTTCCTAATTTCTAACTTAAGCTTCCCTTGCTGCAACTTGAAATTCAGAGCAGCAAGAAGGTCCAGTGTGTAAGAGGCCAGGCGAGATCCCTTACTACAGCTCACCAAAGCTGGCAGGGGGATGCTCCCTTACTGGAAATGTCTGTATCTAGATTAGAAACACACCCAAAGCATGAACGGAAGCAGAACCTCATCCGTCAGCCACATACCGGGTGAAGCAGTAATAATCACGGCCTGCGTTATGCAGGGTTCAGTCTAGATGGTGATGGAGGTCGTGTCTCTTGTACTGGAAGTCTGGGAATGTCTTACACACACCAGTTCCCCCAGGTGGGGTGAGTGATGTGTAGGCACACACATGTGCTCCCTTCTGAGGGCCTGACTCACTCCAGTGGTGTGGACAGGAACTACAACTGCAGACTGTGCTGGGGACACTGATCGTGTGACCTCCCTGGAGATGTTTCTTCTCGTTCTAGGAAACCTTCTCGTGTCCTCTCCAAGGAGATCCTGTGTCCTCTACGCTCTCCTCCTGCTGCTGAGCGTCCTCCTCGTGGCTTCTCTTGGTGGATTAACGGCTGTGTGTAAGTCTAGCACCAGCCACAAACACACCTTTGATGTGGTCTTTTTTTACTTAAAACTAGTTCACTGGATGTCAGTAAATGAAGAAAACCTATGATATATATGATGTTTGAGAGCAGGCCCAAAAGCCAACAAAGAAAAATACTGCTGAGAGGCCATAAACAGGATACTCATGAACTCTCTGTATGCAGGATGACATTTGGAATGTGAGTTGATAAATAGGGATAGTACAAACTGAACCTACCTTGAACCCACTAGCATAAGTAACAGTGCTGAAAAGAAAGTTGCATATTTGATGATAAGGAAGATGCTTACGCGTAAGAACTGCTCAAAGCCTATTATTGTGTAGCTGTAGAAATTAACAAGACCATAGATAAATCTACAAAGCAGACTCAGGGCTTCAAAGACACAGCTGAAACAATCAGGGATGCAATCCTCCTCCCTGATTTAGCATATCGAAACAAGTATGTAGCCAAAAGCCAGTTTGAACTAATTAGAAGTTTTCTCACACTAACCTGATATCTTGCTTTCTTTTACAGTGGGAAATACCCACCTACGCGCGTATCGTGTCATGTGCACTAGAAGTTTTTAACTAACCATAGAGGTTGAGTCAATTAGGTGTAGAATTTGTGATGCAAAACTGTCTATATAAACTTGGAGTAAGCACATGGCCTCTGGAGCTCTTCTAGGCTCCAGATGAAGGTGTGAGTAACTTACCTGAAACTTATCTAGAAATACAGCTTACTGTAATGTACGAGCATGTAAAAAGGTGACTCTTTGCTTTGGGCTATTCTGTGACACTTCTCCAACTGGTACCCTGCCCCAAGCCTACCCTCTTTAACCAATGAAAATCTCCACTGTAACAAGCTTCGTGGGCTTGCTGGGAGAGGGATTGGGGCTCCCTATGCTTGGCTGATTAAGGGAGGCTACTGTTTGTGCTTTGGGTTTAAGCAAGCACCCCAAGTTCTCACAGTGGGTCAAGCACCCTCAAGGTCTACAAGGCCTGTGTGGCCCAGAGGGCACAGGGCCCAAATAAAGATCAGACCCCTGGGTGGCGGCAGTGGTTACCCCAGGCTTGTGGATGTGCTCCAGGAAGCGGGGTGGCCAGGTGTGAAGCGCCCCAGGGGAGGCACTCGGAGCTTGGTAGGTGTTTGGGTGCAGTGTGGTGGGTGGCTCAGTGCAGGAGCATCCCCTACTGGCCCACTACACACACCTGATCCTTTGCACTCATATGAAGAGCCATAGTATGCAACACATCTAGGGCTGAATCTGCAGGATGGGTTTAGTGTACAAGTACTAATTCTTTTCCAAAGCACTTATGTGGCCTGGAGGAAGGCAGACTTCTTCAAAGGCTCTGCTCCTTTGTATTCGGGACATAAACTGTTCCATGTCCCCCTGTCCCTGAAAATGTTGGCTCTGGAGCACCCTGAAGAGGTAGCTGCAAATGGGTTAAGCTGTACAGGTGCAATGGCTCTGTGAGCACTCATTTGTTGTAGATGGTCCTGGACAGTGTGGGTTGTTGGTGAGTTGTTGTGGGGCACCTGGCAACCAATAAATGGGACTTCAGGAGGAAACGGTCTTCCCAGCTTCTAAGCCTGTTCAACTGACTCACATGTAGACGAGGCCACAGCAGCACTGGCTCTACAGCCTATCGCTGTAAAGAGCCTCACGGGTGCTGTCACTAGGCAGGCACAGTTTCTTTGTTCTCCTCTGGACAAAATGACAATCTTTCGCTCTCCCTAACTGAGCCTGCCCTGACGTCCTCCCTAGATTTCCAGGAGCAGTGGGAGAAGCACCAAGTGACCAAAGCGGTTGAGGGAATCCGAGACTTCTGGAAGGAAAACAGCACCGTGAACGTGCCTGTCCTGGAGCAGACAGGTGAGCAGAAGAACGGGACAGACTGGGTCAGATGAATGGTCCCTCTAGTCCAGTATCCTGTTGCCAACAGCGGCGGGGGGGGTGGATGCTGTAGAGGGAGAGCACTGAACATGCTCTATCCCCTATTCAACTCCCTCCCTGATGTCCCGCAGCACTGGGTGAGACATGCCAGAGGAAACTTCTCCACCTGTTCTGTGCCACAGCCACGAGCAGATCCATCTTCCAGCTATGTGTCCAGCCCCTTGCTGCCCCTGGCTGTTCTCTCTGCCCCCACCCCTCCTGGGCAAAGAATTACACACGATCACTACACGTTGCATCAAAAAGTCCTGTCTCTTGCTAGTTTTAAACCCATCACCTACCCATTTCAGTGGGTGCCCCCTGGTTCTGGTGTTCTGGAAATTGGTGAACAACAGGCCCCTCTCTCCTTTGTTAACAGAATTTTATAGACCTCTATCCTATCCGGCCTCAGTCTTCTCCTTTCCAGTGGAAGAGTCCCAGCCTTTTCAGTCTTCAATTTGTTTTACCCCTGCCTGCGGCCGGCCACTGCCCTTCTGTTTACTCACAAGAAGGAGCATCTTATGCTACTGGTGGCAGTAGGTTTGGAGCATTTGCTCAGCCATGATACTCCATGAAATGTACAGGAGGCAGGGATTTGGCGTGAGCCCTGTTCTTCAATCCACTGATTACCTGGAACAGGTGTTGAGCCAGCTTTTGAGCATCATGTGCCTTCTTTGGGTCTCCTTTCTACTCTGGGAGGAAGTGGCCACTACCAGAGGCTGAGGAAGGGCAGGTTTTTTCATAGACATCAGGGCTGGAAGGGACCTTGGGAGATCATTGAGTCCAGCCCCCTACCCAAAGGGCAGGAAGTCAGCTGGGGTCATAGGATCCCAGCAAGATAAGCATCCAATTTACTCTTGAAGGTGTTCAGTGTTGGTGCTTGAACCACCTCCGCTGGCAGACTGTTCCAGACCTTGGGGGCTCGGACAGTAAAGAAATTCTTCCTTATGTCCAGCCTGAAATGGTCTTGCAGAAGTTTATGACTGTTTGACCTAGTCATCCCTTCGGGTGCTCTGGTGAACAAACGTTCCCCCAGATCCTGGTGGTCACCCCTGATAAACTTACAGGTGGCCATCAGATCACCCCTGAGCCTGCGCTTTTCCAGGCTAAAGAGTCCCATGGCTCTCAGCCTGTCGTCGTAAGATCTGTTTTCCTGACCTCTGATCATGCGCGTGGCTCTCCTCTGGACTCTCTCAAGCTTCTCCACATCCTTTTTGAATTGTGGAGCCCAAAACTGGACGCAGTACTCCAGCTGCGGCCTCACCAAGGCCGAGTACAAGGGGAGAATGACGTCCCGGAATTTGCTCGAGAAGCACCTATAGATGCAAGGCAGCATTTTGGTCGCTTTACTAGCCACAGCATCACATTGGAGGCTCATGTTCATCTTGTGGTCAATGATGACCCCCAAGTCTCTTTCTTCTGTAGTGCTAACCAACGTAGCACTGCCGAGCCTATAAGGATGCTGCAGGTTTTTCCTCCCAAGGTGGAGAACCTTGCATTTTTCGGTGTTAAACACCATGAGGTTCTCATCTGCCCATTTGCTGAGCTTGTCCAGGTCAGCCTGGATCACCCGCCTGTCTTCTGGCCTGGATACTTTACCCCAAATTTTGGTGTCATCAGCGAACTTGGCCAGTCCACTCCTGACTCCAATGTCCACATCGTTAATGAAGATGTTGAACAGTATGGGTCCCAGGACAGAGCCTTGAGGGACCCCACTGGTCACAGGGCACCACGATGAGTGACTGCCATCAATTACAACCCTCTGGGTCCGACCACGGAGCCAGTTTCCCAGCCAGCGGATCATGGTGGAGCCAAGGCCACAACTGGCCAGTTTGGCCAAGAGGTAATCATGGGATACCAGATCAAAAGCTTTTTGGAAGTCAAGATATATGACATCAATCTCTTCTCCCTTGTCCAGGTGATAGGTCACCTGGTCGTAGAAGGAAATGAGATTGGTCAAGCAAGACCTACCCGCAACAAACCCATGCTGGCTATCCCTTAGGATGTTAGCCTGGGCCAGTCCCTCAAGGATGGCCTCCTTAATAAACTTTTCTAGGATCTTCTCCAGGATAGAAGTCAGGCTAATGGGCCTGTAGTTAGCCGGATCCACTCTCCTCCCTTTCTTGAAGATTGGCACCACATTGGCCTTCTTCCAGTCTTCGGGCACTACACCAGAGCGCCAGGAGTTTTCAAAGATCCATGCCAGGGGCTGGGCTATGACGCTTGCCAGCTCCTTGAGTACCCTGGGGTGCAGATTGTCAGGGCCGGCTGACTTGAAGGTATCCAGCTTCTCAAGGTGTTCCTTCACGAGGTCAGCATTGATGGAGGGTAGGGGATTCCCCTCACCCAGATTTCCCTGTCCCAGAGCAGGCATGGGCGTCCTGTGGGACTGATGAAAGACCGATGCAAAGTACCTATTTAATAGGTTGGCTTTTTTCTGGGTGTCAGTTGCCCCATCTGGTTCAGCAGGGGTCCAACATTGCCCTTGCTTTTCCTCCGGCTCCCCACATATCTGAAAATGGACTTTTTGTTGTCCTTGATGCTTGAAGCTAGTTGGAGTTCAGTTGCAGCCTTGGCTTTCCTGGTTTGGTCCCTGCAGGACCGGACCAGCGCGGAGTAATCCTCCTTGGAGGTGAATCCCGTCCTCCATCCTTTGTAGGCTTTCCTTTTTAGCCACAGTATGTCCACTAGGTCCCTGGAGAGCCAGCGGGGCTGCTGTGCCTTCCTGCTGCCTTTCCTCCGTGTTGGAATAGATTTAGCTTGTGCACTGAGGATCGCTTCCTTGAGGAGCAACCACTCTTCTTGAACTCCCATCTCCCTGGGGTCATGGTCCCTGAGGGCCTGACCGACAAGCCTCTTGAGCTTGTCAAAGTCAGCTTTTCTGAAGTCAAGGACTTCTGTGTTGCTGACTGACTTGCCAGCTTTACGGCGGATGGTGAAGGTGATCAGCTCGTGGTCACTGTCACCTAGCTTCCCATCGATCATTAGGTCGCCGATTAGGTCGTCCCCCATAGCCAGTACCAGGTCGAGCAGCGCTTTGCCTCTCGTTGGCCCATAGACTTCTTGAGTCAGGTAGAGGTCATCCACGCACGAGAGAAAGCTTTGCGCCTGCTCGGATTTTGCTGAGTGATCTTCCCACGAGATGTCTGGGTAATTGAAGTCACCCATGACAACCAAGGTCCTGGAGCAAGCAGCCTCAGTCAGTTCCCGGGAGAACTCCTGGTCAAGTTCAGGACTTTGAGTGGGAGGTCTGTAGTAGACTCCCACTGTTGTGTCCCCTGTGCCGTATTCCCCACGAATTTTTACCCAGAAGGTCTCTAGCTGTCCATGCTGGTCACCAACATCAGCTTGCAGGGACATGTAGCTTTCCTTCACATAGAGAGCTACACCCCCACCCCTTTCGTCAACATGATCCCTCCTGTACAGGGTATAGCCCTCTATCCCCGTGGTCCAGTCATGGGTGGAGTCCCACCAGGTCTCCGTTATCCCAATGACGTCATAATTGTTTGCACTGAGCAGGAGGTGATGCTTGTCCAACCCCCTTCCAACTATTCAGTGGGTTGGAAAAGAGAGGCTGCGCCAAGCCCTGCTTGGAGGCACGGTGGGGTCAGATGGCACCAACCAGGAACACCATCTGGCACATGCGTCCTGTCCTGGTTTGGGCATCGCCCCACATGACCTGCTCGGGCTCACACCATGTGGCTGCCGCCCATGAAGGCTTTCCATCCTTTGTAGGCCGCAGGTGGTGGGTGAAATTCAGCCATTACTGGGCCTGTGGGAGGAGATCGTCTCACCTTGTGCTGAGCTCCAGGAGCAATACCGTGAGTAGCAGAGGCAAGCGCTGCACTCACATCTGCTAGGACAAGGGTAGAAGTGAGGGGGAAGAGCTCCTCGACCCCTGAGCCAGGCCCAAGGTGAAGAGATCGAGCCCAGCAAAGTTCCCAGTACCATCCTGCACTGAGCGGGGCTGATGGAGGACCTTTTATCCAGAACTGGGAAGAATTTGTCCTCTTTGGGCAAACTGCCCAACGTCCCATTGGCCCCCAGCTGTGGGCACAGGAGCAGGATGTGGCTTGGGGAGCGTCAGCCGCTGGGGCTTCTTCCTAAAGTAGAAGCATTGCCCCATTCACATAATGCTCTGCCCTGGCTAATTACCTCCAGCCTCTCCACAGAGCTAATTAGCCTGCCAGCATCACCATGCTCAAGGAGATCCCTGAACCAGTTTCATAGTTTCATAGTTTTTAGGGTCAGAAGGGACCTGAGTAGATCTTTGAGTCTGACCCCCTGCCATGGCAGGAAAGAGTACTGGGGTCAAATGACCCCAGGAAGGTGTACATCTCGCCTCCTCTTAAAGCCCCCCAGGGTAGGAGCCAGCACCACTTCTCTGGAAGTTGGTTCCAGATCCTAGCCACCCTCACCGTGAAGTAGTGCCTTCTGATATCTAACCTAAACCTACCCTCTGCCAGCTTGTGACCGTTATTCCTGGTCACTCCAGGCGGTGCTCGGGGGAACAGGAACTTCCCCAATGCCTGCTGGTCCCCCCTGAGTAGTTTGTAGCAGGACACAAGATCCCCCTCAGCCTTGTCTTGTGGAGGCTGAACAGGTTCAGGTCCCGTAGCCTCTCCTCATAGGGCCTGCCCTGCTGCCCCCAATAATGCAAGTGGCCCTCCTCTGGACCCTCTCCATGCTGTCCACTTCCCTCCTGAAGTGTGGCGCCCAGAACTGGATGCAGTACTCCAACTGTGGCCTGACCAGTGCCGCATAGAGGGGGAGGATCACCCCCTTGGACCTGCCCGAGATGCATCTGTGGATGCACAACAAGGTTGTTCTTCCTGACCCCGTGCCCACACTGCCGGCTCATGTTCATCTTGGCATCAATGATGACTCCAAGATCCTTTTCCGCCTCCATACTGATGAGAAGGGAGTTTCCCAGCCTGTAGGTATGGTGCTGGTTCTTCCTCCCCGGATGCAGCACGTTGCACTTGTCGGTGTTGAATCCCATCCTCTTCTCATCTGCCCACCGATTGCAGTCTGTTCCTCCCTTCTAGTGTGCCCACATCCCCCCACATCTTAGTGTGATCAGCAGATTTGAACAGGTGCTTTTTACCCCCTCATCCAAGTTGCTGATGAAGATGTTGAGCAGTGCAGGCCCGAGAACCGAACCCTGGGGGACACCACTGCCCACATCCCTCCAGGTCGAAGTTGACCCATCCACCACCACTCTCTGGGTGCGGCCCTCCAGCCAGTTGGCGACACATCTGACTGAGTGGGAGTCAACACCACAGCACCCAGTTTCTTAATGAGAACGGGGTGAGAGACAGTGTCGAAGGCCTTCCGAAAGTCCAGGAAGACAATGTCCACTGCTACCCTGCGTCTAAGGATTTGGTGACCTGGTCGTAGAAGACCACCAGGTTGGTCTGACAGCACCTGCCTCTAATGAACCCGTGTTTTGCCCCTAAACATGATCTCCCCTGCTGGCCCCTCGTGGACATTTGCCAGGATAATTTTCTCAAAAAGCTTGCCCAGGATTGAGGTAAGACTAACTCCCTTGTAGTTTCCCGGATCCTCCTTCTTCCCCTTTTTGAAGATGGGAACCACACTGGCCCTCTTCCAGTCCTCTGGCACCACACCAGAGCACCACAAGTGCTTGTAAAGCCGTGCCAGGGGTCCTGCAATGACCGTCGCTAATTCCCTCAGCGCTCGGGGGTGGAGATCATCTGGACCAGCTGATTTAAATACATCCAGTCCCTCCAGATGTTCCCTGACTAGATCCTCCCTGAACCTTGGCCTGGGTGCGCCTCCCCTGGGGTCTGAGGGGGGCCCGATGAGGGGGTGACTGTTCCGGTCCCTGCTTAGGAAAATGGAGGCAAAGAAATCATTAAATATGTTGGCTTTTTCATCTGGTGTGACAACCAAATTTCCCAATGCATCCTGCAGGGGCCCCACATTACCCGGAAACTTCTTTTTACCCCCTATGTATTTAAAAAAGGACTTCTTCTTTTCCTTAATCTGGGAATCTAGTCTCAGTCCCATCTCTGCCTTGGCCTTCCTGACTGCCCCCCTACATCCCCAAGCAACTGCAGTGTAGTCATCCCTGGTGATGGCCCCTCCTTTCCATTGGGTGTAAGCCTCTCTTTTAGCTAGGTGGCATTCCCAGATGCTTTTGGTGAGCCATGGGGGCTTTTGTGCCCTCCTGTTCCCTTTGATCTGTGTTGGGATTACCTCCCTTTGGGCTTGGAGGATCGTCTCCTTAAGGAGCGACCACTCTCCTTGGACACCTGGCTCCCCTCCCCTCCGGGACCTCAGTCCTTCCTCAACTATCCTCCTTAGCTCATTGAAGTCCTCCCTCCGCTAATCTAGCGCTCCTGTCTTGCTGCAGGCCTTTGCCACCTTGTGCTGAATGCTGAATCCCAGCAGGTAATGATCACTGTTGCCCAGGTGGTCGAGCACCCGCAGCCTCCGCACCAGGTCATCCCCATGGCCAGCACCAGGTCCAACAAAGTGTCTCCCCTGGTGGGGCTGTGCACCTCCTGGGTAGGATGGAGGTCCTGTACTCTGGCTAAGAACCTACATGAGTGGTCAGACCTGGCTGACTGCTCTTCGCAGCAGGTGTCTGGGATGTTCAGGTCCCCCATGACTACCACATCCTTTGACTTCACTACCTCTGTGAGCTGACTGAAGCATTCCTGATCGAGCTCTTCCCCCTGGTTGGGGGGTCTGTAGTAGACCCCCACTGTTAAGTCTCTTTCCCCTTGACTCCCTTGTATCCTAACCCAGAGCACTTCAGAGTGCCCCTCCTCTGATTCTTTGCTAATTGATGAGGATGGGTATTCCTCCTTAATGTAGAGTGCCACACCCCCACCTTTCCTTCCTATCCTGTCCCTCCTGTACAGCCTATAGCCCTTGACATTTACCGCCCAGTCATGCGTTGAGTCCCAGCAGTTATCTCAGCCCTTGTCCCCTCAGGGTTATACAAGTGTAAGGGGCTGTCACCTTGGGACTCATCAAGCTGCAGGCAGGGCCATACCCCCAAATTGTGGGCTCACGGCAAGCTGCATCCAGGTTCCAGGAGGAAATCCGGGGGTTGCTGTTCATCTCAGGGCCCTATTTGGAGCACCTTTTCACTATGACTCTGCCTCATGCTCCTCACCTGAATCTTTAGGCTACCTCCTGACCAGGGTTTCCCAAGGCTGGAGTGGGGGTTATTCCTCTGTAGTGGAGGCACAGCCTCTGCCTGGGATTTCTTGATCTTATTTGAAGAGCCCCTACAGCAGCAGGATATTGGCCACCATTCTCCCTGCTTCCCTTGTGGCAGGTTTGGATGTGATGTCTGGTGCTGTGTCTGGTTTGATAGTAGCTGTAGATGATGGCTTGTCTGGGATGGTTTGAACACGGCTGATCCTGGCTCAGGCAGGGCTTGGAGTAGATGTGACACTGCAGGACCCTTCCAACCTCAACTTCTTTAGGATGTCTGTGATCAATCCTAGATTTCCAGGAGCAGCAGGAGAAGCGCAGAGTGGCTGAAGCGGTTCAGGAAATCTGGGACTTGTGGAAGCAAAATAGCACCTTGAACAACGCCGATCTGGATCAGACAGGTGAGCAGCAGCACGGGACCCTGTCTGCCACCAGCCCAAGCACATACTCCCCTCCGACTGGACTGTAGCAGAGGGCACAAGGGTGGCGTCCCTGGGAGGGATCAGACTGCAGTGCCAGGAGCATCTTTTTTCCTGTGCTTTGGGTCAAGCATGTTCCACCTGGGTTTGGGCATCACCTTGTGTGACCTGCAAGGTCCTGCCCCATGTAGCAGCCTTCCATTCACCTGTTCCCTGCTTTCTAGATCGGCCAGCGGTGGGCAAAATCGAGCCATTACAGGTCCTTTGGGAAGAGGTCATCACCCCTTGTGCTGTGATGAAGAAGCAGTTCAGTAAGTACCAGAAGCAAAAGCTGCAGAAATAGTTGATGTTGGAAGGAACATAAGGAGGGGAAGGAGTGTTCCCTTCCTGCTAAAGGCCGGGATTGAGACACCAACATCCGGCATTTCCCAGGACGGTCGCACATTGACGGCATCGTTGGGCATAGCAGGATTTTTTTTGCCCAGGCTTTGAACCCGCTGCCGTCTGTGATGGGGGAACAGACAGCCCTGCTTGAGCCTGGGGCATGGGTGCGGGGTCACCAGCTGTGCTGAGATGGTATGGAGGGGGTGGAGGAAGCCATGGGAAGAGCTGGCCCCACCCAAGGTTTATCTGCACCTCAGAATTCATCCTAAATAAGTCACTGGGTGACTTTTAAGTGGATTGCCTCTTCCCAATTCATTCAAGGGTCAGATATTAGGTTTCTGGGAAAAGAATGTCCATATATAGGGCTAATCAGGGAGCTCATAATGAGAAACAGCTCATCAGGAATGACT
Source organism: Crocodylus siamensis (assembly GCF_052110815.1). Lineage (NCBI taxonomy): Eukaryota > Metazoa > Chordata > Crocodylia > Crocodylidae > Crocodylus > Crocodylus siamensis. The sequence continues at coordinate 11,546,184 of NC_143396.1, forward strand.
CCCTGTAGACAGGCCTTATTCTTAGTGGAAGGCACATGATTGACATTTGATTTCAACCCCCATGTGAGTGGCCTTAGACATGGGCACATCCAGGATTTGGAAAAGGGGGTGCAGGCAGTGTGGTGCATCATCACAGATATCAGCATATTCCTTTCCTGTTAAAAGGAAACTAGAAACTTTGCTACAAAGCTAGGGGCCTAGGCCTAAATTATTTAGTTTAAGACTGACGCAAAAATATATATATATATTTGACATTATTGGAATGCACATTACTTGGCTAAATGAGGTATAGAAAAGCATAACTGTCACAGGACCAAGGAGGTGTCCTGTGACTAATATAGGGTTAAGGAGCTGCCAATCACCAGGGGCAGCTCAGGTGCTGGTTGCCGCAGCAACCAGACAGGTCAGGTGAGCAGAAGGGGGCAGGACCGGGCCCTTTATAAACAGCCCAGGCCGGAGAGAGCAGTTCCCCTCTGGCAGTCGCAGGAGCTGCAGCTCTGTGGGAGAGCTGAGCAGCAGAGTCAATGGTGGCGGTTTGACTGGGTGCAATGATGCGAGGGGGGAGAGAGAGAGAGAGAGAGAGCGAGCCCAGACAGACGTATGAGAGTCCAGCACTGAGTGGAGGTGGCATTACGAACTCGGGCGCTTATGTTATGTTGTAGCTGGCTGGCTGACTCTTTTACTTATGGTTATACCGGAGGACCGGGTGAGGCTGTAGGGGTGTGAGGAGGCCTCACGGGGGCTCCCCAGTAGCTTGGGGGTTCCCGGTGCCCAGCGGGGGCACAGTGAGTAGTGGCACAGCGAGACGAGTGCCGGAGAGGCGCTCGGTGTGTGGGGGTTGTAGCCCCAGGCGCGGGGAGCGCGGCAAAAGGCCCCGGAGTGGGGCAGCGGGCGCGAGAGAGGGCGAGGAGTGGCGGAAAAGCTGCAAGACAGGCCCAGTGGGGTGGGGCCTGGGCACCGCAAGCCCAGAAGCGCCGGTAGCGGGGTGCAGGTTGCAGCAGCGGCCCGGGGCACCGGTATCAGGGTGCAGGTTCTCTAACCGGCCCAGGGGCGCCAGTAAAGGGGCGACAGGCACGTGACCGTCCCGGGGCGCTGGTAAAGGGTGCCGGTGGCGTGATAGGCCCAGGAAGATTGGAGAGGGGCGCCAGGGCGTGACAAGCCCCAGGAGCGCCAAGGGAGTGACAGGCCTGGGGTGCCAGAGAGGGGCACCAGGGCAGGACGAGCCCAAGGGGCGCCAGAGAGGGCATCGGAGGGCAAGGACAGAATAAACGTCCAGGGACAGCTGTGAGGCTTGGGGCGTGCTGAAGGGGAGGTAGGAGGCACACATTTGCCCATAAGGCTGGGGGTGTTGGGGGCACCCCACGTGGAACGGAGGCAATACCAGCGAGGTGTCAAGGTGGAAGTAGGCAGCCTCCCATAACTGAACTTAAGAACAAAGACGTGGCGGGCGAGTAGAGTGTGCTGGACCACCTTAATTGACACGGCAGGGGGCGCTAGCAGGCTCACGGCCGCTTGCAGGCCCCACTCCATGACAATAACAAACGAGGCAAAAAAACTCAAAAGTTGTTGTTTCATTACTTCTGTCATCATGAGAATTAAATGTGCATCTCTCAGATCCATAAAACAAAATCTCAGCTTCTTGAGCCTCTTCAGAGCACATCCAATGTGTCCCCCAAAGTTCCTGCCATGCCTGAGTTCATGTTCCTAGCTGGAGTTAAAAACAGGCTGCAGGGCTGTGAGGCAGGAGCAACCTGACCAGGAACAGTCAGCAAGCAGCAGAATTGTAGGAAAAAGGCTAGCTGGACTAGTACATCAAGACCATTACAAAAAGGAATGAGAGAGGGTCATTAACACTTACAGACTGAGGAGTTTAGAAGAAAACAAGTAGATTGTGAGGAGCCATGAAGTGAAGTGACTCCCTCAGCACTGGATAGAAATGCCACTGCCACTCCCAGGCACTTGGTTTAAAGTTTGGATGGAGCAGGAATCAAAGGCAGATGTGACTGGACTGCTCCCCCAACCCCTGACCCCAGGCTTTTGCTAGATGCTCAGGAGCAGATAGTGAAAACCCAGAATTATCATAAGAACGTAAGAACTGCCATGTGCTGGGTCAGACCCTAGGCCCCCTTGCCCAGTCTCCTGTGTCGCACAGCAGCAGAGAGCAGAGGCTGGAAGGGAGAGTGACCAGGACCTGAGGGTTTATTTTGCCACTGTTCCTGTCTCGCTTTCATCCTCCAGCATTTTAAGGTCTATGCCAGACCTTGTCCCCTTGTGATTAGATCCATGCAAGGCCTCAAGCAGGGATGACACCTTGAGGCCCATCAGAAACTGGAGCCAGCACCGTGACACTGTGGGCACTGCACATGCACACGTTGGATCTGCAGTCACCAGCACCGGGTTTCAGGTGGAGCTGAGAGCATCGGTGTTCAGCACCCAGCCCTGGGTGTAGCACTGGAAACCTTGCACCCCTGTCTGTGCACGTGGGGGTGCAGCGCCTTCG
>NC_143396.1:11548783-11618918 GCF_052110815.1 Crocodylus siamensis
ATTAGAAAACCAAGCACCATTTATCTTAAATTCTACCTCACACTTACTGACTCCTACTGCAACACGAGATCCATTACAGGTCCAACAGAACTTTTCAGGGGTGGCAGATGCTAATCGTACATAGTGAGACTGGTTGCAACTTACATTCTGCCAAGTTTCGTTTCGATGAAAAGCTGAATAGTAAGGGGCTAACATCTGAGTTGCATTCAAGGCTAGTGGTATCCGGGGTATTCCTCTGGTAGAATAGATAGGGACATGACTGCATATCCAACAACGAGAGACATTTAAATCTATCCCAATTTGATTAACTAAAGACAAGAACATATTTTCATGAAATGATCTTCTTTGTCGGTGCGGAAGTGTAGTTTGGTTTACAGAGTTTCTCATAACTGATAAGTCAAGTTCATATAAGATGTCCCAAAAAGAAATACTGAGAACTTCCCAAATCACGACTAACCAACTCCACGTTGGGAACCAGGAACTAGGTAGAGGCCCTTTTCCTGTCCCGAAGGGCATAGTGGTGTCGTTGGGGCACATCCTCTTTGCTCTGTAGTGGCAAATCCTCTTCGTCAGGTGCTTGGCTCACTACTGGTCTTGAGCTCTCCTGCTGGCAGGCACTAGGCTCACAACCAGTCTGTGGAGGCTGATTACAAGACTGATATGGAGGAGACTCTGGGTGTAACAGGGCTGATGTTTTCTTAACGTGTGAAGCTTGGTCCATGTCTGGAGTCCTCGACACCTTATAGCAGTGCTGGTGGTCAGGAGTACCTGGAATGGGCCTTTCCAGTGAGGTTCTTAGCAATGACTTTTGTTGATGGACTTTTATATGGACCCAACCTCCAGGCCGGATAAAATGGCACGGCTCATCTGGTTCTTTGGGGAGAGCTGCCTGTACCTGTGAATGAAAAGCCTTAAAACACTTCATAAGTGCCTTACAATAGTCCAGAATGGTATCATCAAATCAGTGTATATCGCAAAAGTGGGAGGCAACAGGTGGCGAGGCGGAGAGCCTCATGGGTCTTCCCATTAGAATTTCATGTGTGCTAAGCCCAGTCTTTTGTTTGGCAGTAGATCTCATACTCATAAGGGATATGGGAAGTGCATCTGGCCATTTTAGGGGAGTCTCAGCACAAATTTTGGCCAGTTTATTTTCCAGAATGCCATTTTGGCGTTCCACTTGGCCTGAGGCCTGTGGATGGTTTGGGCAATGAAAGTTCTGTTGGATCTGCAGGACTTTGCAGACTTCTTTCATTATTTGTCCCGTAAAATGAGTTCCTCTATCAGAGTTTATCAGAGTTCCTTTATCAGGGATAAAGGAATACCAAACCTTGCAATAGAATTTCTGAGCATCTTTTTGCTTACAGTGATGGTGTCAGCTTTTGCACATGGGTAGGCTTCAACCCATCCAGAAAACATACATACAATAACAAGAACATATTCATAAGAACAACATTTTTGCATTTGAATAAAATCTAATTATAAATTTACAAACGGTCCCCAAGGTGGAGGTGTGCTGGCTTTTTTTTTTTTTACAGGCTTTAAGGGAGGTAGTGCCAAGAACAAATCATCAACATATTGCACAAGCACAGAATTTTCTTTAAATATTATATCATCTTGATCTTTCTTCAGAATTTGAGAAAAAAGGGAAGGGGATTCAGTGTAGCCCTGGGGCAATCGCGTCCAGGTATACTGAAGTCCTTGATAGGTAAATGCAAAGAGAAACTGGCTATCAGGCTGCATAGGGATAGAGAAAAATGCAGAACACAAGTCAACAACAGTAAAATAACAAGCATTAGGAGGAATACAGGACAAGATAGTATCTGGATTTGGTACAACAGGAAAAGTAGGTAAAACTGCAGAATATACTGCACGAAGAACTTGTACAAAGCGATAGCTATTCTTTTCAGGTTTTTTTCCAGGAAGAATAGGTGTATTACAAGGGGTCTTAGTCGGGACAATGATACCCTGCTTTAAAAGGGCAGTTATAACTGAGCGTATCCCTTCTTCAGCTTCTGGACGTAAAGGGTATTGAGCAACTTTGGGTAAAGACTTAGTTGGGTTTAATCTAATTTTTACAGGCTGGGCAGTATGGATTTGTCCTACTTCATTAGCATGCTGGGATCAGAAACCCAACTAAATTACTCCAACATGACTCACGGGAGACCAGTGAGGGACCACAAGGAAGGAGTTTCAAAGAGCTGGCAAGAGCTGGGCCAGCGGGGCAGCAGCAGTTGCCCCAGAAGAGCCTGAAGGAGAGGGACCCGCAGGCAGCAGTGGGACCCTCAGCAGTGTGGTGTGCGGCTGGCAGGAGAGGCCCCCTCTGGGCTCCAGGGTCCCCTACGAGAGGCTGTGGCCAGCAGGAGAGGCTCCCCTGCTCCAGCAAGGATCTGAGTAGTGACCTGAGAGGTTCCCAGCCCTGCTTCCAGCTCCTCCGATAAGAAGCCTAGAAGCTTGACCTGGGGCTGGGGCTCTGGGAAGGTCAAGACCCTTAGCAGCTGGGGGCAATATCAGTATGGGTGGCTGTGTGGTGGAGTTTTTACTTGCCCCATTGGAGATCTGAGTTCAAGTCCCAGCTAGGTTGATAGGTTGAGTGAAGTGCCAGGGAGAAATTCTAGTTGCAGTGCAAAAGAGTCATTGTATTTTCCCTCTTTCCCCCGCTCCAGGAACCTAGGCCCTATGTTCCTTGTTATTTGATGTTTTGCATTTTGTGCCTTTTATATTTCACCGGCCAGTATTGTGTGTTGTGCTGTTTGTGTTTTATATTTTTTTAACCCTGTCTTTAGTCAACTGGGTGTATATGTCTGTGTTTGTAAGTGTGTAACCTTTATTGAATCCTGCCCCCTCAGGGTGTTGTAGTGTCCCCAATACTCCCTGGTTTATACTGGTTACGTTCCCAGTAATGTTCTGTCATTAAAAGGTATATGGATAAGTTCCCATTAGTGCTCTGGCTCGGCTCCAGAGGGGGAGAAGGGTCCCTACACCTCCCACAACACTTGTGCACCTTCTCTGATCCCTTCAATTGGGGAGAGGGTACACAGACTCTTCCGCTGCTGCTTTCTTCATGCACGGAGAATCCAGCCACCGTCTTTTCCCAGCCGCTCGGTAAGAGTATCCTTCGTGCAGAAATATGTATGGACTGAGCACTGTAAATGAGAAGTGAGCACTGCAAATCCTCTGAGCAAGTAAAAAGCGCTACATCCGTCAAGTGAGATCTGAGTAGCAAGCCACACACCACATCCAGCTGCACACCCCGACAGCACCAACATACGTGTTAACCACAGTCACTGCCTGTGACAAGAGTAGGGTGGAGGTGTTATAACCTCACAGGGTGGCAGTTCACCTCGGGAGGCTGGGGGCAGCTGCAGGCAATGCTCAGCTGAGTCTGTGTCGCCGGGGGAAGGGATGTGGGGTTCGGTTGTGAGTGGCCCAGGCTGGATGGAGATCAGGGGTTTCTGTTCCCATTCTCAGGAGAGGAAGACTGGGCTGAGCGTGGAGGGGAGAGGCCGTGGGAAAGGGAGAGAGGGCAGTCCAGGCCATGGGGCAGACAGCCCCGATGCTGAGGGCCCCTGGGGTGGATGTCCACAGTATGGGGATGGCAGGCTTCCCCCTTGCTGCAGCCTTGGATGGAGCCCCAGAGGGCAGGGAGTCTGAGCCAGGGAAGGACATAGGATGTCTGAAAGCAGGATGGACCCGGGGCAGGACATGACTGAGGCAGCAGCATGGGCAGAGCTGGAGTTGTGCAATGGGGAGGCGCTAGGTGCTGTTACGAATTACGCTCTTAAAGCCACGTGCCGTTCGCTCTAGGCTGGGGAATGATCACGCAGAGCAAGTATCCAAAGTCAAATACAGAATCTTTATTCGCTCAAATGAGGTACCTCTACAGAGAGGGACCCCACCTACTAGTTATAATATTTTTTTATGCTTTCTAAGTGCACAAGCGTTAGTTCATGATTAGCTCGTGCTCCCAATCATCTATTAACTAAATCACTATTCTGGTCCCACGGCTGCAGCGCTGGCAGGTCGGCCTTGGGCAGCGTGAGCTGGTCCCTGGTGCGGTGCCAAGTCAGTGTGGGGCCGGGCGGCCTCTTCTCCGTGCGCGGAGCCTCCGTGCAGGAAAGACGACAGAAACCAAATCCCTGGCGCCTGCCGTGTTCCCATCCATCCTTGGCTCTGGTGGCGGAGGCTCTGATATAGTGACCAAAGATTGGAAGAAGGCCAATATGGTGCCTATCTTCAAGAAAGTGGATCTGGAAAACTACAGGCCTATCAGCCTGACCTCTATCCTGAGGTAAGGTCTTAGAAAAGATTAGGAAAGACACCATTATTAACAGACTGGCTGACGCGAACATCCTAAGGGATAGCCAGCATGGCTTTGTCATGGGTAGGTCTTGTTTGACCAATCTCATTTCCTTCTACGACCAGTTGACCTATCACCTGGACAAGGGAGAAGAGATTGATGTCATATATCTCGACCTTAGAAATGCCTTCGATCTGGTATCCCATGATCACTCCTAGCAAAACTGGCTAATTGCAGCCTTGGCCTCACCATGATCTGCTGGCTGGGGAATTGTCTCCGTGGTCAGACCCAGAGCATGGTGGTTGATGGAAGTCAGTTGTTGTGGTGATCTGTGACCAGTGGAGTCCCTCAAGGCTCTGTCCTTGGATCTATATTGTTCCACCTCTTCATTAATGATGTGAACATTGGTATCAGAAGCAAACCGGCCAAGTTCACCTATGACACCAAACTTTGGGGTAAAGCATCCACATCTGAGGACAGGAGTGTGATCCAAGCTGACCTTCATAGGCTCAGGCAATGACCAGATTAGAAACTGATGGTGTTTAACACTGAAAAATGCAAAGTTTTCCACAGTGGGAAGAAAAACCTGCAGTATGCTTATAGGCTTGGCAGTGCTACGCTGGCTAGCACTACGGATGAAAGGGACTTCGGGGTTATGATTGACCATAAGACGAACATGAGCCTGCAATGCGATGCTGCGGCTAGTAAAGTGAGCAAAATGCTGGCTTGCATCCATAGATGCTTCTCGAGCAACTCCCAGGACATCATTCTCCCCTTGTACTTGGCCTTGGTGAGGTACTGAAACTGGAGCACTGTGTTCAGTTTTGGGCTCCACAATTCAAGAAGGATGTGGAGAAGCTTGAGAGAATCCAGAGGAGAGCCACGCACATGCTAAGAGGTCAGGAAAACAGACCTTATGACAAGGGGCTGAGAGCAAGGGACTCTTCAGCTTGGAAGTTCTCAGGGGTGATCTGATGGCCACCTATAAGTTTATCAGGGGTGCTCAACAGGATCTGGGGGAACGTTTATTCATCAGAGCACCCCGTTTCATAGTTATTAGGGTCGGAAGGGACCTGAGCAGATCACTCTCCTTGGACACCTTGCTCCCCTCCCCTCCAGGACCTCAATGTTTCCCCAACTATTCTTCTTAGCTCATTGAAGTTTGCCCTCCTGAAGTCCAGGGCTGCTGCCTCGCTGCAAGCCTTTGCCACCTTGCGCTGGGTGGTGAATCCCAGAAGGCGATGATCACTGTCGCCCAGGTGGTCAAGCACCTGCAGCCCCCGCACCCAGGTCACCGCCCATGGCCAGCACCAGGTCCAACAAGGCGTCCCCCCTGGTGGGGCTGTGCACCTCCTGGGTTAGATGGAGGGCCTGCATTTGGGCTAGGAACGTACATGAGTGGTCAGACCTGGCTGACTGCTCTTCCCAGCAGATGTGTGGAAAGTTCAGGTCACCCATGATGACCACGTCCTTTGACCTAACGACCTCCGTGAGCTGACTTAAGAATTCCTGGTCGAGCTCTTCCCCATGGTTGGGGGGTCTGTAGTAGACCCCTACCGTTAAGTCTCTTTCCCCTTGACTGCCTTGTATCCTAACCCAAAGCACTTCCGTGTCCCCTCCTCTGACTCTGTTACCCGGTGAGGATGGGTATTCCTCCTTGATGTAGAGCACCACGCCCCTACCTTTCCTCCCTGTCCTGTCCCTCCTGTACAGCCGATAGCCCTTGATATTCACCACCCAGTCATGCGTTGGGTCCCACCACGTTTCGGTGAGCCCCACTATGTCTGGGTTGGTGTCAGCTAGCAGGAGGGTAAGTTCCTCTTGCTTGTTCCTCATACTACGAGCTTTTGTGTAGAGGCATTTGAGGCCTCCTGAGGATGTGTGCACTGGCCCCCTACTCTCAGCATTGCCCTGGCCCCTGTTGCTTATCTGTGCATATGTTCCACTCATGGGTCTAGGCTGGGCTGTACTTGCGAGTGCTGCTTGGTTTACCGGTCCAAGGCTTCCTCCGCTCTCGCCTTCCCCTTCCCCCAATGAGCCTAGTTTAAAGCCTGCCAAAGGAGATCCGCCAACCTAGAGGGGGACACATGCTTACCTTTAGGGGAAAGGTGGAGCCCATCCCACCCGAGTGATTACAAGGTCAAATGGTCACAAACTTCTCCATGACCGTTTCAGGCTGGACATAAGGAAGAACTTCTTTACTGTCCGAGCCCCCAAGGTCTGGAACAGAATGCCAGCGGAGGTGGTTCAAGCACCCACTTTGAACACCTTCAGGAGACATTTTGATATTTATCTTGCTGGGATCCTATGACCCCAGCTGACTTCCTGCCCCATGGGGCCGGGGGCTGGACTCGATGATCTCCCGAGGTCCCTCCCAGCCCTAATGTCGATGAAATCTATGAACTTATGGTGCAATGAGTTACTGGGCAGGAAATGCACCTGTAGATGTGCCCACGGTGTAACAGCCAAGCCTACCCAAGGGCCATTTTAGAGATCCACTGGTGCTGCAGGTCGCAGTTGGCATCATTGCCTGTTTCGGCAGGTGGTGGGTCCAGGTGAGCGTAGTCTTCTGTCCCTCTGACACCCCGGATCCCAGTTATCTGGCTGGTCTTCTCTCCAAATCCAGAGAAGAAGGGACATTGCCTGCTGACTGGCCAGTGCAGGCTCCCTTCTTAGGCTCTGTTCTTGTATAAGCAAAAGCTGCTGTAGACTTGTAGGGTCAGCTTCTGTTTTTTGGTGTTCCCTACAATAAAGCCTCATGTTACCCTGCCTTCCTTTGTGTGGCTCCCTACCTGTGAAGGGCTGCCGAAATCCCTGCTCATGGTGTGGGGTGGGGGCAGAGGGAGGGGGGTGCAGGATGCACAAAAGAAACCCCGAGTGTAGGCAGAGACCAAGTGCAAGGGTGCTGTTGGGAGGTTGAGGGGGAGGGGGAATGAACTTTTTACAGAGGAAAAGGCCTTTGCTTCAGGGCAAACAGGGGGAGCTGGGCCTGAGCAGTTGCTAATTGCCTTCTTTCAAATTCAAAACCTTCCCCATCTCCTACCCTGGATGCAGTATTGCTGCTTTTGCTGGGCAGGTGGGGGAGGGTGGGGTGTTGGATTGGGCGCTCAGGATTTGGGGTGCAGTCCTCCTGGCAAAGCTACCCAAAGGGGTGCCTGCCCCTCACAAGTCTGGCTTGCCAGGATCCCTGGGCGCTGGCATCGGGGGTACCACAGGCAACGCACCTCCCATCCCCCCCAATCAGCAAAGCACTTTGCGAAGTGCAAAGGAGCTACCCCTGACAAGTCTTTTGGCACCGTTTTTAGTACACTATTGTGGTGCTCTTTTTGGACAGGGTTTTGGCGCTCTTTTCCAGCCCGGCACCAGCATGTGTGGAGTAATGTTCACAGCAAAACAAGGCAGGCAGGGGGCTTTTTCTGCCCCGCTCAAGGCCGATAAATCGTGGGAGCAGTTGTCGGTGTGCACGTATGCCATATTGATGAGAGAGGTTTGATGTGGATGAGAGCAGACGGCACTCTGTCTCTAGTGGGCTATGGAATAGAGAAAGATCCCACACAATTTACTGATTCGTTTGATGCACCTGGCTGGGGGAGTATTTGGTTGATTGCACGATTTCACAATGATTGCACACTTAATTCATACAACACAATTTTATTTTAAAATTCCTTGCTACGCATATAACACGGCTTAGCTTTAATAAAAAACACAAACATTAAAAACACAATAACGACATGTATTAGAAACAATGCTCCAAATGCACTTCTTTCCCAAGCCATGCTATAAGAATCAGTATTACAAAAACAACTAGTTACAAGTAAAGGTTAAACTGGAATCACTGCTATTATTTCTCATGGTATACTCACAGTCCTAGAATTTGGAGAAAAAAAATCCCGCGGTGTAGTTTCATTCTTTAGTGATGGTTTTAGGGTTGGTCTCAGCAGTGATAGGAAAAAGCCCCTCCTGTATTATTCTTAGTTTAGTAATCCTGAAAAAACATTGAGAATAATGCTGATGATTATAATTATACTGCTGAGAATGGTTTTCTACAATGCCGCCTGGCCGAAGATGGGGGTAATTACACGTCTCTGAGTGCCTTGGTGTTTGCACCCAACGAATCCATAGACGCAACGCTTTAATTCGCAGTAAGCCAAACTAAACGACGTCCAAGCAGTTTTACTTTAACAAGCTGAACAGACCTTAAAGCATTGGATGATTGGAAGACGGCAAACACAGTGCCCATATTTAAGAAAGGGAAAAAGCAGGATCCAGGGAACCACAGATGGGTGATCCTCACCTCAGTCCCTGGAAAAAATCATGGAGCAGATCTTCCGGGAATCCATTTCTAAGCACGTGGAGGAGAAGAAGGTGATCAGGAAGGGTCAGCGTGGATTCACCAAGTGCCAGCCATGCCTGACCCACCTGATTGCCTTGTAGGAGGAGATGACTGGCTCTGTGGATGTGGGGGGGACAGTGGATGTGGGGTACCTTGATTTTAGCAAGGCTTTTGATACAGTCTCCCACAGCAGTCTCTCAGGAGAACTAAGGACATGCAGGCTGGAAGAATGGACTGTAAGGTGGATACAAAGCTGGCTGGTGCACCAGCTCAGAGGGTCATAATCAATGGACTGATGTCTTGTTGGCAGCTGGTATCAGGTAGTGCCGGATTCAGGATCAACATTAGGAAAAACTCTTTCACAGGCAGGTGTCCACACTGTGGAATAAGCTCCCTCCAGAGGTGGTGCAATTGCTGACCCTGGAAACCTTCAAGGGACTGGACATGGTGCAGGGGAATGGGCTGGGCCCCATGATCTTCCAAGGCCCCTTCCATCTATGAATCTTCATTAATCTGCTGGAAGATGACAGAGTGAATCCTCAGCAGATTTTGCAGATGGGGGAGTAGTACATATGCTAGGATTCAGAGTGACCTAGAGAAATTGGAGGATGGGGCAGGTTTTCTGCAAAGCTGCAGGGGCTCTGTGCTAAGTGCAGGACTTTGTTGAAGGTCATAAGACTCCTTTTGGCCCAGTCACAACTCTGCATTGTGGCGGAAAAGCAGGCACTGCTGGGATTTGAACCCAGGATCCCCTGTTTACAAGACAGGTGCTTTAACCAGCTAAGCCACAGTGCCCCCCCTGCCTGGCTGCCCCTCCACCCCACTCCTGTGACCGGCTCTTCCTTGCTTTGCAACTTGAGACAGAAGCATTTCTCAAAGGCTTGGTGGTGGGTGTAGGCGGGTGGGAGTTGAAGCAAAGTCTTCACAGACCGACCAGGACCCAGGGCCTGGGGCTCACATTTCTGTCCCCCCCCAGGGAGCCGACGTGACAGGAGTGTGTCATCATCACAAAAGTGGATCACAGATCAGTGTGGAGCATAAAGCGGGTGGACTGCAGTGATCCACGGCCTTGTCAGAGACAGCTGCATGGAGAGGGAAACAGTCCTTTTCCTGCGTCCCTGCACGGTTTCAGCCCTGCTAGTCCAACGGAGAAAGCATCAGAGACCTGAGCCACAGACTGTGGGTTCAAGTCCCATGTAGAGTGCTGTGTTTAGCTAGGTGTCATCCAACGTGTCTCTCTCAAGGGCACTGTTCATCAGGCCATTAGAGAGCACTTCACCTGCAGGAAGAGAACAGTGTTCTGTGTGATGAGCTTCCTCCTGACCACAGTGTGATGAGAACATGCACAGCTGTCTGTGGATGGGCACTGGGGAATGATGGATATATAGGAGTGTCTTGGAATGGCTACCCGGCAATTTCACGTTGGGTAGGTGGAAAAGCCTTGTCCCTGTGAGAGCAGTCAGGCAGTGGACTAGATGCATCTTCAGAGGTTTTCAGCAGACTCGGGGAAGGCATTGCTCAGGGAGGATCTAGGAGTCGCTGTGCCTGGAGTGCACTGGGAAGAGCAGCAGTTGGCACCAAGGAGGCACCCCACTAGGTGTGACCTCTGGAGATGACTTCAAGTCTGTTGTCTTTCCTTCTGGCATCTGGTCCCCAGCAGTTGCATGACTGGATCCTCTTCCCGTTCCCCACAGCCCAGCTCCGGCGTGTGCGTTTGGGTGCAAGGGAAACAAAGCCAGTCCCACAATGGCACTCCCCTCCCCTCCCCTCTTCACCGATTCCTGCTCACTTGTGAGCAAACTCTCTTCTCCCCAGTGGGAAAGGGAAATCCTTGCACTTGGAGGCATCTAATTCCCTTCTCTCCTGACAAGACCACTGATGCAGGTAGACATGTTGGGACGTTTTGCTCCAAGTCTATGCTCAGAGTTTAATCAAGAAAGGGTGGCTACTTTTTCCCGTTTTAGACTCGTGCACCCATTTCAACCTGGATGGGGCCCAAACTCCAGCGCCAGCCAGGGGTGTTTCGTCCCCGGGGCCCCTAGGACACGCAGCAGTGTAGTGGCGTGCGTCCCCCAGCACCCCGGCACGGGCGGGGAGTGCTCGGGGGAGGCAGAGAAGGGTTGCCAGGTACTTGCGAGGGTCTTGCTCACGGCGCTGCTGGGAGCTGTGGGAGGATGCAGCCCCTCACGAAGGCCACCTGACCTAGAAAGGCAGCAAACCCCCGCCCCCAAGGGAGCCCCGTGGCTCCGGTGGGTCGGTGCCGCTCTCCTTCCCAGGGCAGGCTGTTCCCGCGGCTCTGGGCAGCGTGTGGCCCCGTGTTGGGCCGTGGGGGTAACGAGCACGCACGACCTGTGGGCTGTTTCCCCTGAGGGCGGGGAAGAGTCGCCATTGCCTTTTCTTCTCCAAGCCTCCCCAGCATCAGGTCTTGTCCAGTGCTGGTGGGTCAGTGGCAGGTTTTCTGCTTGACATACAGGGGATGGGGTTCACTTCCCCGCCCGTGCAGCTGCTCTGAGATACTTCATGTACTTTAGCAGCCCAAGGTTGTCCCAGACACACATCCTCGTGTTCAACTTTCCCTCATTTCATGGCTAAGCCACAGAGAGGGACATCCTTGTGCCGGCGGGTACCGGTGACCTATGAGCAGGGATGGCGGCGCCTGCTGGCCATGAGCCATGTCGGAGCGGTTGTTGTGTGCTGAGCCCTTGTCGAATAGACCAGGGCAAGAAGCCACCTTTGCCAACTCTTTATTCTGTGCTCTTACTAATGAACCATCCTCTGCCCCCCTCCGTGTGCAGCGCAGCACAGCCACTCTGTGACCTCGGGCAGGTGTTCGCACCCCACCGCGATATGCGGAAGGCAGGCACCCCCATCGCACGGCAGCAACTGTCTCTGCAGCACGCAGCGACGTGCCCCTTTCCTTGCACCCCAGGCCGGGCCGTGCACTGCTGGGCAGCCTCTGCCGTGGCCAGGACATGCTGCCCGGTGAGACCCGCTCCCTGTGACACAGCCTCTCCCACGCAGGGCTTGCAGAAGCAATCCTCAGCGTTTCCCCACAGCACTTTCAGCAGGCGTGAGAGCAGTCCCGGCCTATCCCCAAGGGGCTTCCTGCAGGGACTAGCAGTGATGGCGGGTGCGGAGGTGGCTCTTCCTCTCCATATGGCCCCTTATCGAGCCTGCGGGCGTCAGGCAGGGACCGTTCTGGTCCCAGGGGCTGGTAGAGCTGCTGGGCAGAGGGGCCGTCCGTGGCTGGCTGGTGCAGCTGGTGCGGGGCAGGACAGTCCCTTCCTGCCAGGGCTGGAGGCTGGAATCAGGTGGCAGAGGCCCAGGGTGTCATGGGGGTGTGAGGGGGCTGGAGGCTGGTGCTGAGGCTTCTGGGGACAGGGTCAGCCCTGGGTCAGCTAGAAGGTGTGAGGGATGGGATCAGGTGGCTGAGATGGGCCTTGAGCAGGGGACTGCCCGGGTCAGCTGAGGGGAGACAGAAGGGCAGTATGGGACCCAGGGAGCGTGGGGGCACACGTGGGGCTGCCTGCACGGGGGACAATGCACTGGCTTTGGCACGTGTACCACAGCAAGCCCAGGATGGGGCTTGCACCCACGGGAGGTCAGGAGTCAGGGCCTGGCCCAGGCAAGGGAACAGCCAGGTCGGGACGGGGTGGCAGCACTGGGGAGCCGGCAGCAGGTGCGGCACAGGGAAGCTCCCGGTGGGAACCAGCTGCAGCCGCGTCCATAGCGCTTACGGCCCAGAGAGACAGGTCCTCGATCCTGTCCTCCTGGGAGGGCTGAGCCCTGCCCCGGCACCCTGCTCTTGCCTGGCCCCACTCGGCACCTCCCCCGGCTCCGTCTGGCCCTGCCTCTGCCCCCAGGCGCTGCCAGGGGCGCTGGACCACATCCTGCCCAAGTTTCCTGTCTGTCGAGATCCATCTACATTGCGCTCTGTCTGTCCTCCAGCGCATTCACAGCCCTTCCCCGTGCTGTGCTGTGCCCTGCACAAGCTTGCTCCAGCTTTCTGCGGCAGCATCCACATCATCAATACACAGGATGAGCAGCCCCTGTGGGACTCCACTCGAGGCCTCCCGCCATCCTGACATGGACCCAGTCGTCGATCCCCCTTACAGGACCTGTGTCGCACCCATATTTCTCCAGTTCGTGTATGAGAAGGCCATGCGGGACTCTGTCCAAAGCCTTCCTGAAGTCCAGATACACGATGCCCGCATCAGGCCCTTGATCCACAGCATGCCTTCTTAGACACAGTAGCTACTGTGTCCCAGGAGAACAAATTTCTTGGACACCATTTGCTCTTAGATGATGTGCTGCAGCAACACGACACAGTTTCGGGGGGGTTCCAGCCCTATGTTATCCGGTTTAAGATCAAAGCAAAACAAAACGCAGCATTAGTGGCACATGCACAAACGGGCTGGATTATAGCTTAAGTTTAGAAAGTGCAACCAGCTGGACAGATAGTCAGAGGACGTTGTGTCATGATTGCTGCCGTCAGACCAGTTTAGTGCACTCCTCTTACTCAGATTTCTCATACAAAATCTCGCCTTCGCGAGTGTCCAGACTGGCACCCTTATGCATCTCTGCACCGGAGTTCACCTTCGCCTGAGTTAAAATGACCACACAAGGGTCAGGGTTTTCAGCATGAACAGGAAGCAGCTGGCTTGGCTGGGAGATACATGGTGACCCCTGCTATATGCACAGAAAGGGGATCGGCACGAATGGACCACAAAGCCCTTTGAAAAGGAGGGAGAGTCGTCAGTGCCCGTCGGGTGCAGAGCCGTGGGCAGGGGCCGCGAACGCCATCGCCTCCTCAGCTGCTGCCCCCGGCGGTGGTGTTTAAAGTTTGGATGGAGCAGGAAGCAAAGGGGGTGATGCCCCACCCCGGGTCCTCCTCTGCCTGCGGGCGAAGGGCAGCAGGTGAACAGAGCCACCAGACGCAGACGCGGCACCACCCTGCTCCTGTTGCCAGACAGTCGCCTTGGCCCTGCCCGGCCCTTCTCCCTATCACTTTCGCTGTTGACACCAGGCACTCGGTATCCAGCATGCGGGCAGCAGCGGGGCGAGGCGTCGGACACCTCAGTTGCGGGAACCGCTCCTTGCCCCACAGCCCGGCTGCCCCGAGCGAGTGGGAAGGATGGGGCCGCCCCTCTGCCGCAGCAAGGCGCGGTGCACACAGACGCTGGAGGAACAGTGAGGGAAATCCGCCTCCCGCTGGCCCTGGCATCCCTGGGGTGGCATCGTGGAGCGAGGTGTGGTGGTGGTACCCAGGGCTGGGGGCTGGGAGCCTGCCCTGGCAGGTCTGGGTTGCCAGGAAACACCATGTATCTGGGGCCAAGAAGGCAGTTTTCCTTAAGTATTCCTGGGGATAACTGTTATTCTGGCATGGTTTAGTACCTGCCAAGGTATTAGGGCTTGAAGCCCACTTTATGGAAATGGGGGCTCCTCTTTAGCTTGCTCCTGTGGCCGTATGGCTAAGGGCAGGCAAATCTTGGAGGCATCTGAACCCCAAGCCTTTGGGCTTGAGCCCGAGTGTAGGACGCCCGCCAAAAGACTTTGGGAGTATCTGAAGGCCCTGGTGGGGGTGGAGGATTTTAGCCAGCTGTAGGGCCACTTATGGTTCTGGACTGACACACGGACTCGGACTTGACTTGGCTGGGAACACGAAAATGTCATTAAAAATACAAAATAAAAAAGAAGGTCTGGGTCACGTTTCATGGTTTCTGCTGGCCCAGGAAAGCAGCCAGGTTTTCTTCTGCTCTTTTAGAAGCCGCCTTGCCGAGGGGGGAAGCTCCGTGAGGGGCAGGAGCCAGCCAAGGATGCAACCGCCAGGAGAGAAGGGAGCCCAGGGCCAAAGCCTCCGGCAAGGCCCCGCAAGGTCAGCTGTCCCTGCCTTCCTGGGCGCAGCACCTCGCCGGTCTGGCCTCCCTGCGCCTCCCTGGGCCACACGCCCGGACGTTTCTGGCAGAGCCGTCCCACAGCCGGTGCCACGGAGCACCCTGCTTCAGGGGCTGCACAGGGGGCGCGGGTGCAACATGGGCACCTGCCCCTGCCTCGTCCTGCTGGACACGGGCCCTGGGGCGGTAGGCAGGGCGGCCTCTCCTGCAGGCGCCACGTGTGGCCCGTGCTGACCCGTGTGCTCCCATGCAGCGTGTCCCGTCCAGGCAGTGGTGGGCTCCCAGATGCACACCTTTGACGTGGAAGCAGATGGCAGCTTCTGCAGTGAGTACAGGATGGCCGTGTCGACCACGCAGGCGCCCATCCAGCCGGCACTGCTGCGCGGGTCCCAGCAGCTGCATGGTGAGGGGCTTCGGCTTCACCATCAACTGGGAGAGCTTTTCAGGTGCGTGCCGGGCAGCTGCAGCCCCTGGTGGAGGCGGGGAGCCTCCAGCCCCAGCCCTGCCCCTCGTCTGCTCTCTCCTCTCCCCCATTTCCCGCCCTGCCACCCCGGCCTGGCCCTCTCCCCTGCACCCAGCCACCGGCTGCCCCTGCAGGAGACCCTCTCCCCTTCCATGTCGCCCGCCCCTGCGGCACTGGGCTCCAGCCCTCTGCCTTGGCATGGAACAGCAGGAGAGGCCTGGGAGCCCAGGATGTGCTGCGATGGTCCCACATCACCTGCCCACCTCCCACCCTCTCCATGATCCGTCCCCATCGCTAGAGCCGGCCGCAGCCTGAGCCTTGGCCCAGGCGCACCTGGGGTGACAACAGTGGCCCCTGAGGATGTGCCCGCCGGGAAGATCCTAGCTGGCAGCCACATGCCCAGCCAGCACGGATAGTATGGATGAGGAGCCAGAACCCACGACGGGGCCCATAGCACTCACCCGCCCACTGCCCACAGACTCAACCACTGTCTTCATGGGCCAGTGCTTCGTGGACAAGAGCGGGGAGGAATCGCTGTGCACCATGTGGCTGCTGAGGGAGGAGGTCAACTCCAAGAAGGACGACTGGAAAGCAACCGTGTGAGCGGGGCAGGCACAGCGTGGGGCTCGGTGCAGCGCAAAGGGCCATCGCAGGCATCCCCGTGCCCTGTCCTGCAGGCTGGAGCTGCGTGGGGAGGCGTCAGCTCCTGCTGCTCTCCGATGCCGTTGCCTGGCCCCCCTCGGGGAGCGCCTGGCCGAGAGCCCCTGTGGGTCTGGGGCTGTGGTGTGGTGGGTGCTGCCCCCGTGGTGCATGGCCCTGGGCTGTGCTGCTGGCACCCTGGGAGGCAGGCCTGGGGTGAGGAGCTCCCCCAGGCACCAGTCCTCAGCACCAGGCAGCAGGGGCTGGGGACCAGGCTTCCCTGGGCACTTCATTCCTGCAACGATTGATGCTG
Organism: Crocodylus siamensis; assembly: GCF_052110815.1. Lineage (NCBI taxonomy): Eukaryota > Metazoa > Chordata > Crocodylia > Crocodylidae > Crocodylus > Crocodylus siamensis. The sequence continues at coordinate 11,564,723 of NC_143396.1, forward strand.
CCTGCATCCACTCCCACTGACAGTGGGCTTCCCCACAGGTACGGCTCCAATGTTTTCACCCGCATCAAGTGAGCAAAGCAGCAGGACCCCAATGCCGCGTCCTTTGTCCCCCATCCCCACAGTTCCACGTGCATGAGACCCAGCCCCAGGGCTCTTCCTCCCATGCACACTCGGCCTGTGTTTGTCCTAGGGGTGCAGACCCCCTCCCACGCCTTCCCATCAGCCTGGGCTCTGCGCTGGCTGCATGCCTGGCTGCCTGCTGTGCATTCAGCATGGCGAGCACTGTGGCGGGCCAGTAGGGGGCGCTCCTGCGTTGAGCCGCCCACCTCCCTGGGCCACACCACCCCTCCCAGGCTCCGAACGCCTCCCTAGTGGCGCCTTACGCTCGGGCGACCCCTCTCCCGGAGCACACTCGCTAGTCTGGGGGTAACATCACTGCCACCACGCCGAGAAGGGACTGTCTCGGCCCTGTGTCCTCGGGGAAACACAGGCCTAATGTCCTACGGGTACTCGACCCGGTACAGGCACTTGGGGCACTTCCCCAAGTCAGGGGGCAAAAAGCAAAGTCTCCCTTAGTCCGCAGACCTAAGGGGTCTCTTAGGCATAATTTAGACCCACCCCTCAATAAGTTTCCCACACCAGTCCAAAAAGGAGAACTTTATTGATTACAGGGGGTAGGGTAAACTAGGGTACAGGGTTGAGCAATAACTTAGAAATCCTAGAGAGCAAGCAGTGTGGCTGAGGTAGCCTTCTGATCACGCATCTGTGTTACTGCCAGCTAGATATCTAATCCGATCGAGTAGCTTACTCACAAGCATCTTCCCCTCTGAAGCAGGTGGTTTCTAGCTTGTGAGTTTGGGGGAGAGAGCCAACTTTAGCTGGTCGTGCTCCTCTGTCTCCCCTGCTTTGCTGCTGCTTCACCTCATGGCCGAAGAGAGCGAGCCTCCTCCCCCCCAACCTATATAGCCCCTGTGACCTCATTCACCTGGGCCAGTGGAGGCCAGCCCCAGTTGGCTGTCGGCCAACCAATTTGAAATACATCACCTGTTACTGGGCAGATTCCAGCCCCCCAGGTAGATGCCCCCCACCCAGGTGGCTGGTGCCAGTCCCGTGAGCAGAGGGAGCAGGTTCCCCCCCGCAGGACTGCAGCCAGCTCAGGTTACCTAAAGAGACAGGCTGAGGTGTGACTCCTCTGTGCTGGCCCCTCTAATCGCACAGTCACAGGGCAGAGATTTTGGGGAGAAACCAAGGTGGCTTTCTACCACATTCCCCCCCCCCTTTTATAAAGCTTGGATCCGTAGCTTCACAGAGGTATGGAGACATTCGTGCTAGTTTGGAGGGGTCACCTTTCGACCCTACAGAGAAATTACACACCACATAATACTGATCCTAACAATAAAACATATAACACATAACAGCACCTTCAGGAACTTCCCCGCCCGAGCGCTCTCGAGCAGGTCTGAGTCCACCCGACCCACGGCCCCGAGTCCTTCCGCGGCAGGGCGTCTGCGGCCACGCTCTGGCTTCCCTCGATGTGCTCGACGGTGACGTCGAACTCCTGAAGCTGCCGGGCCCGTCGCTGCAGCTTGGCAGTGGGCTTTGCATCGTCTGCAGCCGCCGCAGTGGGGCACGGTCCGGTAGGACGGTGAACGGCTGCCCCCATAGAGAGGGCCTCAGCGTGTTCAGTGCCCACACGATCGCCAGACGCTCCTTCTCCATAGACGACAGGTTTCGCTCCCGAGGGATTAACTTCCGGCTGAGGTACACCACGGGGCGCCGTGTCCCTTGGTGCTCTTGTAGGAGTGCGGCTCCTCGTCCCGCGTCGGAGGCGTCCGTGGCGACGTAGAAGGGCTCATCCGAGAGCGGTGCCTTCAGGATCGGGTGTTCGACCAGGGCGGCCCTTAGGGTGTCGAATGCTTCTTGGCACCCCGGCCTCCAGACCACGGGGTCAGGGCTGCCCTTCTTGGTCAGCTCGTGCAGGGGAGCTGCCGTCGCCCCGAATCCCGGGACAAACTGTCTGTAATATCCGGCCAGGCCGAGGAAGGCTCCGACTTGCTTCTTGGTTTGTGGAGGCGGCCAGTCCTTGATGGCCTCGCTCTTGTCCCATAAGGGAGCGGGGAGGGGCTGTAGGGGAGCCTTTCTCTTGTCCCTGCTTTTGCCCTTCCGCTGGCACATCTCGCACGATCGGCTGTCGTCCGTCACATTCTGGGCAATTCGGAGCCAATAAAAGTTTGCCTGCAGCTACTGGCGTGTCCGTTCCCTGCCCACGTGACCCGCACACGGTAAATCGTGAGCCATGGAGAGCAATCGTTGTCTGTACTTGCGAGCTACTATGATCTGGCGATGGGGTTCCCCGGTCTGGGCGCGGCTCTTGGGCACCCACAACTGGTAGAGAAGTCCCTTATCCCAGACCACCTGCTCCCTCTTCTCCGGGGTAAACTCGCTCTCTTGCTCCTGAGCCATCTGCCGGAGGTCCTCCAGGCTGGGGTCTGCCAGAACCTCCTGCTTGAACTCCTCTCGCCCGGCTAAGCCATCAGCAGAGAGTTCGGGGGCTCCTGCGGGGAGTGCACCGTCACCCTCAGGGACTTCCCTGGACTCCTCCCTGAGAGGCTCTCCTTCCTCTGCCACTGACGGACTAGACACTTCCCTGGGACTGTCACTTAGCCCACCCTTGCGGCTGCTAGTTCCCTCAGGGTCCGGTGTGCGTTCACCCTCCGCTGGGGCCTCTCCCAGTGCAGCCAATGGTGTGGCTGTCTCTTGGGGAGTTTCTAACCCTCCCCCTCTAGCCTTTTTGCTCTGCAGACGAGTCACCGCGTTAATGCGGTAGGGCTCTAGCTCTAGGGCCTAGTCCATCTCTCTGTGCAGGAGTTCTCGATTAAGTAGATCCCGTCCCACCAGGATGGGAGCCGGAGCCCCTTCCATCACACCCATTTCTACATGCATCGCGCAGCCTCTCCACTCGATGGGTGACCGGGTTACCTGCATCTCAAATGGCGGAGACCCCACCCCTTGAATGGTCAGGGTCCTCCCTGGGATTATATCTGCAGGTGAAACTAGGTTGGCATCGATTAATGTCACGCTGGACCCTGTGTCCAGTTCCCCAATAAGGGTTCTCCCACTGACCGTTATCTTGGTCCGGTGGGGGGGCATCGCCTCCTCTGGGATTGTGATCCTGTAGCAACAGGCACGCCCCTCGGAGGGGCTTGGGTCTCCCCCCTCATTGCTTACAGCTGTTGCACGTCTGACGGGCTTGGGTTTGTTGCTCAACTTTGGGCAGTTGGGCTTGATGTGGCCCGGCTCCCCGCAGTTATAGCACCCCCTCTTTTCCGAATTGGGAGGTTTGGTCGAATCAGGGGCCTCCTTATGCTCGGTCTGGGACGGCCCCTTTTCCCCTTTTGGACCTGGCCCTCCCTTCCCCTCTCTTTGGACCCCTTTATGTTCCTTCCCGGAGTAGGGAGGCTTCTTGTCTGACCCGTCCCGGTTGAGCAACAGCTGATCCGCAATTTCAGCGGCCTCATGGACTGTTTTGGGGCCCCTGTCCTTGACTAAGGTTTTAATTTCCCTTGGACAGCAATAATAGAATTGGTCCAATGCCATGAGTTGATACGTTTTCTCGGCAGTGTCAGCCTTGGCTCCCCCTACCCATTTAAGGAAAGCATCCCACATCAAAACCACATAATCAGCCATTGACTTCTCCGGTTGTGGGTGGAGATTCCGGAATTTTTTCCGGAAATAGTCCGGCCCGAACTTGAACCTTGCAGCCACGGCCTGTTTAAATGTATCATAGTCATCAGCTGTATCTGAGGCCAGGCTGTTCAGGACCGCCGCCAGGTCACCATCCAGCAGAGCCGCTACGTGCAGCATATACTCCTCCTCAGGCACCTTCAACTGTCAGGCTTGCTTTTCAGAGATGCTGAGGAATACTTCGGGGTCATCTCCAGGTCGGTAGCGAGCGAAGGCTGAGGAGTTCGGTTTGGGGCGTTCCCCGGGCGCTCGCGGAGGGCCCGCATCTTCCACGCTGGTTCGCAGATGGAGTATCTCTAGTTCGTGCTTGCGCTTGGCCTCTGCCTCTCAGGCCTCCGCCTCGCGCTTGGCCTTCTCCAGCTGTGCCTTCTCACACTCACGCTGGGCCTCCAACTCCATCTTTACCTTCTCCAGCTCTGCCTTCTCACGCTGGGCCTCCATCTCCATCTTTTTCAACTCCAACTCCATCTTTTTCAGCTCCAGCTCATACTTGAGCTTGCCCTGTTGCTCCCCCATAGGGGTTGATCTCCCTGAGGACTGCGAACTAGGCGTGCGGCGCTGTGATTCGGGGGAGGACTCAGGAGTTGGCGAGTGTGGAGGTTGCTCTGTGGCTGGGTCATTGTCACACAGGAGTTTAATCAGTTCCTCCTTCTTTAGCCCTTTCTTCACATGAAGGCCTCTCTCTTTCGCCAGCTCTTTCAGTTCAGGCACGGTCTTTTCGGTGTACTGCTCCACCATCCTGGCTATCTACACTATCCAGTTGACCCAATGCCAAATTAGAAATTGTTTGCTCAAGGGATTTCAGTGTCTCTATTACTCTTTCCAAATTATGCCTGTAAAACTGCAGGGTTTTCGGATCCCACCTTCTCCCACCACGTGTGGCGAGCCAGTAGGGGGCGCTCCTGCGTTGAGCCGCCCACCTCCCTGCGCCTGCCCAACCTTCCAGGCTCCGAATGTCTCCCTGGGGCGCCCAATGCTCGGCCGACCCCTCTCCCGGAGCACACTCGCTAGTCTGGGGGTAACATCACTGCCACCACGCCGAGAAGGGACTGTCTCGGCCCTGTGTCCTCGGGGAAACACAGGCCTAATGTCCTACGGGTACTCGACCCGGTACAGGCACATGGGGCACTTCCCCAAGTCAGGGGGCAAAAAGCAAAGTCTCCCTTAGTCCGCAGACCTAAGGGGTCTCTTAGGTATAGTTTAGACCCACCCCTCAATAAGTCTCCCACACCAGTCAAAAAGGAGAACTTTATTGATTACAAGGGGTAGGGGAAACTAGGGTACAGGGTTGAGCAATATCCTAGAAATCCTAAAGAGCAAACAGTGTGGCTGAGGTAGCCTTTTGATCACGCATCTGTGTTGCTGCCAGCTAGATATCTAATCCGATTGACCAGCTTACTCACAAGCATCTTCCAGAGTTCTCCAGTTTCCCCTCTGGAGCCTTGGGGCGAGAGAGAGAGCTAGGTCCCGATGGCAAGGCTGCTCTGTCTCCCCTGCTTTGCTGCTGCTTCACCTCATGGGCAAAGAGAGCGAGCCTCCTTCCCCCCCAACCTATATAGCCCCTGTGACCTCATTCACCTGGGCCAGTGGAGGTCAGCCCCAGTTGGCTGTCAGCCAACCAATTAGAAATACATCACCTGTTACCGGGCAGATTCCAGCCCCCCAGGTAGATACCCCCCACCAGGTGGCTGGTGCCAGTCCCGTGGGCAGAGGGAGCAGGTTCCCCCCCGCAGGACTGCAGCCAGCGCAGGTTACCTAAAGAGACAGGCTGAGGTGTGACTCCTCTGTGCTGGCCCATCTAATCACATAGGCACAGGGCAGAGATTTTGGGGAGAAACCAAGGTGGCTTTCTGCCACACTCTGGGCTCTGCGCTGGCTCCGTGCCTGGCTGCCTGCTGTGCATTCAGCATGGCGAGCACCACCCCAACCTCGCACTGTGGCCTTGGGCAGCGCACCTCTCCCAGCTTTAGCTGGAGGATGCTAGGAGCACCGAGTGGTGCCACTAAGTACCTGGGCTGTGGATGTGCTGGAACAGAGACGTGTGCACACAAGGCTCGTAGGTAAGTTGTTAACGAGCCACCCTGACTGTGAGGACCATAAATCAAGGTGAAAGACGCGGGCTGCAAAGGGAAAGAGAGAAGAAACAGTCCTGTGCAGACCTGGCAGAGATCGTTCCCGGATGACCAGAAGAAGCACCGTGTACACGTGGGGGGCAGCGCTGGGAGCTGGTCTGGCACACGCGGAGCGGCTGCCCCCTCTCCTGCGTCTCCCCAGCCGGCACCGGGGAGGAGCTGCTCCGTGCTGCTGTGGGCCCCGTGGGCACTGAGATACGCACACGTGTTGCCGTTCACGGGGAGTAATAAAAGACAAGGCTGCCAGCCTGTCCCATGTCTTTCTGACCCAGAGTGCGTCTGCGCCCTGCCTGCCACGGTCTGCTGGGCCTTGTTGCAAGTGGGGCACAAGTTACTGAGCTTGTCCCTGGCTGGAGAACTCTCCCTATCTGGACATAGATTTCATAGACATTCAGGCTGGAAGGGATCTCAGGAGATCATCGAGTCCAGCCCCCGCCCAAAGGGCAGGAAGTCAGCTGGGGTCATAGGATCCCAGCAAGGTAAGCATCCAATTTACTTTTGAAGGTGTTCAATGTAGGTGCTTGAACCACCTCCGCTGGCAGACTGCTCCAGACCTTGGGGGCTCGGACAGGAAAGAAATTCTTCCTTATGTCCAGCCTGAAACGGTCTTGCAGGAGTTTGTGACCGTTTGACCTCGTCATCCCATGGGGCGCTCTGGTGAACAGACGTTCCCCCAGATCCTGGTGGTCACCCCGATAAACTTATAGGTGGCCATCAGATCACCCCTGAGCCTGCGCTTTTCCAGGCTAAGGAGCCCCATGTCTCTCAGCCTGTCATCGTAAGATCTGTTTTCCTGACCTCTGATCATGCGCGTGGCTCTCCTCTGGACTCTCTCAAGCTTCTCCACATCCTTTTTGAATTGTGGAGCCCAAAACCGGACGCAGTACTCCAGCTGTGGCCTCACCAAGGCCGAGTACAAGGGGAGAATGATGTTCTGGGATCTGCTTGAGAAGCATCTGTGGATACAAGCCAGCATTTTGCTCACTTTAGTAGCTGCAGCATCACATTGGAGGCTCATGTTCATCTTGTGGTCAATGATGACCCCCAAGTCTCTTTCTTCTGTAGTGCTGTGCAACATAGCACTGCTGAGCCTATAAGGGTGCTGCAGGTTTTTCCTCCCAAGGTGGAGAACCTTGCATTTTTTGGCGTTAAACACCATTAGGTTCTCGTCTTCCCATTTGCTGAGCTTGTCCAGGTCAGCCTGGATCACCCGCCTATCTTCTGGCGTGGATGCTTTGTCCCAAAGTTTGGTGTCATCGGCGAACTTGGCCAGTCCACTCCTGACTCCAATGTCCACATCGTTAATGAAGATGTTGAACAGGATGGGTCCCAGGACAGAGCCTTGAGGGACCCCACTGGTCACAGGGCACCACGATGAGTGACTGCCATCAATCACAACCCTCTGGGTCCAACCACGGAGCCAATTTCCCAGCCAGCGGATCATGGTGGAGCCAAGGCCACAACTGGCCAGTTTGGCCAAGAGGTGATCGTGGGATACCAGATCAAAAGCTTTTTTGAAGTCAAGATATATGACATCAACCTCTTCTCCCTTGTCCAGGTGATAGGTCACCTGGTCATAGAAGGAAATGACATTGGTCAAACAAGACCTACCCACAACAAACCCGTGCTGGCTGTCCCTTAGGATGTTAGCCTGGGCCAGTCCCTCAAGGATGGCCTCCTTAATAAACTTTTCTAGGATCTTCCCCAGGATAGAAGTCAGGCTAATGGGCCTGTAGTTAGCCAGATCCACTCTCCTCCCTTTCTTGAAGATCGGCACCACATTGGCCTTCTTCCAGTCTTCGGGCACTACACCAGAGCGCCAGGAGCTCTCGAAGACCCGTGCCAGGGGCTGGGCTATGACGCTCGCCAGCTCCTTGAGCACCCTGGGGTGCAGGTTGTCAGGGCCGGCTGACTTGAAGGTATCCAGCTTCTCAAGGTGTTCCTTCACGAGGTCAGCATTGATGGAGGGTAGGGGATCCCCATCACCCGGATCTCCCTGTCCCATAGCAGGCAGGGGCGTCCCGTGGGACTGATGAAAGACTGACGCAAAGTACCTATTTAATAGGTTGGCTTTTTCCTGGGTGTCAGTTGTCAGTTGCCCCATCTGGTTTAGCAGGGGTCCAACATTGCCCTTGCTTTTCCTCCGGCTCCCCACATATCTGAAAAAGGACTTTTTGTTGTCCTTGATGCCTGAAGCTAGTTGGAGTTCAGTTGCAGCCTTGGCTTTCCTGGTTTGGTCCCTGCAGGACCGGACCAGCGTGGAGTAATCCTCCTTGGAGGTGAATCCCGTCCTCCATCCTTTGTAGGCTTTCCTTTTTAGCCACAGTAGGTCCGCTAGGTCCCTGGAGAGCCAGGGGGGCTGCTGTGCCTTCTTGCTGCCTTTTCTCCGTGTTGGAATAGATTTAGCTCGTGCACTGAGGATCGCTTCCTTGAGAAGCAACCACTCTTCTTGAACTCCCCTCTCCCTGGGGTCATGGTCCCTGAGGGCCTGACCAACTAGCCTCTTGAGCTTGTCAAAGTCGGCTTTTCTGAAGTCAAGGACTTCTGTGTTGCTGACTGACTTGCCACCTTTCCGGCGGATGGTGAAGGTGATCAGCTCGTGGTCGCTGTCACCCAGCTTCCCATCGATCACTAGGTCGCCGATTAGGTCGTCCCCCGTAGCCAGTACCAGGTGGAGCAGCGCTTTGCCTCTCGTTGGCCCATACACTTCTTGAGTCGGGTAGAGGTCATCCACGCACGAGAGAAAGCTTTGCGCCTGCTCAGATTTTGCTGAGTGATCTTTCCAGGAGATGTCCGGGTAGTTGAAGTCACCCATGACAACCAAGGTCCTGGAGCAAGCGGCCTCAGTCAGCTCCCGGGCGAACTCCTGGTCAAGCTCAGGACTTTGAGTGGGAGGTCTGTAGTAGACTCCCACCGTTGTGTCCTCTGTGCCGAATTCCCCACGAATTTTTACCCAGAGGGTCTCTAGCTGTCCATGCCGGTCGCCAACATCAGCTTGCAGGGACATGTAGCTTTCCTTCACATAGAGAGCTACACCCCCGCCCCTTTTTTCAACACGATCCCTCCTGTACAGGCTATAGCCCTCTATCCCCGTGGTCCAGTCAGGGGTGGAGTCCCACCAGGTCTCCGTTATCCCAGTGACATCATATTTCTTTGCACTGAGCAGGAGGACGAGCTCGTCCTGCTTGTTGCCCAGGCTCCTGGCATTAGTGTACAGGCAGGCAAGTGTGCCCTTGTGGGCTCTTGCCTTGCCCACAGATTGTGCCAGGGCTGGGGCAGGGGTGGACTCCCTTAAGTGCCTTGGTCTGCTGGCTTTGCAAGGGTCGCTCAGCGGGCCAGCAGTGGCGGTAGTCCCCCCATCCCCCAGCGGGCTTAGTTTAAATCCCGGTGGAGCAGGTCAGCCAGCCTGGCTGAGAAGAGCCTCCTCCCCAGGGGAGAGAGGTGGAGGCCATCTCTTCCCAGCAGCTCGCTGCCTCTCTCGCCAAAGAGCGGGCTGTGGTCATGGAAGCCAAAGCCTTCCCGATGGCACCAGCGCCGCAGTCTTTGCTTCACCGCGTGGATCCTCCTCTCCCTCCTCAGCCCATAGCCCGAGACTGGGGGGATCGACGAGAACACCACCTGAGCTCCCAGACCCCCAAGCCCCGCTCCCAACTCCCTGTAGCGCCTCACGACCTGGCTGGGGGTGCTCCGAGCCGTGCCATTGGTGCCCACGTGAATAAGGAGCATGGGGTAGTGGTCCGTGGGCCGGAGGAGCTGCGGGATCCTCTCCGCAGTGTCTCGGATGCGGGCCCCCGGGAAGCAGCAGACTTCCCGGGCTAAGGGGTCGGGGCGGCAGATTGCCCCTCAGTGCCCGCAGGACGGGGTCTCCCACAACAAACACCTTACGCTTTGTCTTGGGGAGAGCGGGGCCAGTAGCTGCGGTTGAGCCTGGGTTGCCTGCAGGAGCTGGGAACTGCGTGGGCTCTGCTGGGGCTGCAAGAGGTGCGAACCTGTTGCTACGCTCCGGCGGGGCAGGGGCCTTGGTGCGGCGGGCCTTGGGGCCCTTTACCACCTCGGTCCATGCCCCTGCCTGGGCAGAGCGGGAGGTCCCAGACTCCTCTTTAGTCCCGGAGGAAGACGGAGCTCTCCCCTGCGGCTCCCGGGGGAGACGGGCCTGGCAGTAGGAGTCTGTCTCCTGCTCGCAGTCCCTGATGGCGCGCAGTCTCTGGACTGTGGCCTGGGGCTCCTCCAGCCGGTGCGCCAGAGACCCCGGTAGGGAGCAGACCCCGCACGGGGAGGGGGCCATGCTCCCGGGCCCAGAGCCTGAAAAAGGGACAGGCAGCCCCCGCAGCCAAGAGCCAGGGGCTGCGTCTGCGTGGTGGTCTCTGAGGTGCCAGGGGGGAGCAGAGCCCGAGGGGACCCGAGGGGTGCGGCGCGGGCCCATCCGTGTCACGCCGCTGGTGGGCTGGCTACACTGGGACTGTCTGGCCTGGGGGGCTCGCAGCCAGGGGCTCAGGCCCTCCTGCGCAAACTCCGCGCCGGCAGACAGGCGCCTGTTTGCGCGGCTCCAGGGGCGCGGCTCCCTGGGCGGCTGGGCCAAGGAGGGGCCTGGGTGGGGCTTGACCCGCCCGGCTCCTCCCACTCAGGGCGGGGGGGTTAACCCCTTCCCACCACCGGCCGGTCTTGCTTCCAGCTGTGCCGGGGGTCGGCGGGGGGTCCGCGGGGGCGCAGCACGCTTTCACACCTACGTCTCTCACCACTCCGGAGCCTAACTGGGGCTTTTTTTGCCGAAATCTTGCCCTTGGCCACAGGTCCCTTTTGCTATTTCCCTATTACTGCCTGGCAGCTGTTTCTGAGAAGGAAATAGCAAGGGCAGTCATAAAGAAAGTGACAGCAACCGTGAGTGACCCCTCCATGGACTTCCAGTCAGGGGAACCGCCCAGCAGTCCCCTCCCTGCCCAGGGCCCTCTCCTGCCCGGCTCTCGGTGCCGTGCCGCGGAGGCCAGGCCGGCAGGACCCCGCCGTCTCTGGTCCGGTCCAGCCCCTGCTGTCACGGGCACCTCGGCAGATCAGCCCTGCCAGCTCACCCGGCTCCAGGGGTCCGTGCCCCACCACCCCCAGCCCCTTCCCCGCCCTCCCCCACCCTGCTGCACGGTGCTCGTGGCATCCTGAGCGGCCGCGGCCACACGGGCCCTGCCGGACCCCAAAACCCCCTCCTCCCTGCTCGGGTCTCGGGACGCCGCGGTCTCGGCTGCCGCACCATCGGCTCTCGGTCCGACCCCTGCCCACCCACAGACTCGACCACCGTCTTCGTGGGCCAGTGCTTCGTGGACAAGAGCGGGGAGGAATCGCTGTGCACCATGTGGCTGCTGAGGGAGGAGGTCAACTCCAAGAAGGACGACTGGAAAGCAACCGTGTGAGCGGGGCAGGCACAGCCGTGGGGCTCGGTGCAGCGCAAAGGGCCGTCGCAGGCATCCCCGTGCCCTGTCCTGCAGGCTGGAGCTGCGTGGGGAGGCGTCAGATCCTGCTGCTCTCCGATGCCGTTGCCTGGCCCCCGTCGGGGAGCGCCTGGCCGAGAGCCCCTGTGGGTCTGGGGCTGTGGTGTGGTGGGTGCTGCCCCCGTGGTGCATGGCCCTGGGCTGGGCTGCTGGCACCCTGGGAGGCAGGCCTGGGGCGAGGAGCTCCCCCAGGCACCAGTCCTCAGCACCAGGCAGCAGGGGCTGGGGACCAGGCTTCCCTGGGCGCTTCATTCCTGCAACGATTGATGCTGCCTGCATCCACTCCCACTGACAGTGGGCTTCCCCACAGGTACGGCTCCAATGTTTTCACCCGCATCAAGTGAGCAAAGCAGCAGGACCCCAATGCCGCGTCCTTTGTCCCCCATCCCCACAGTTCCACGTGCATGAGACCCAGCCCCAGGGCTCTTCCTCCCATGCACACTCGGCCTGCGTCTGTCCTAGGGGTGCAGACCCCCTCCCACGCCTTCCCGTCAGCCTGGGCTCTGCGCTGGCTCCGTGCCTGGCTGCCTGCTGTGCATTCAGCATGGCGAGCACCACCCCAACCTCGCACTGTGGGCTTGGGCAGCGCACCTCTCCCAGCTTTAGCCTGAGGATGCTAGGAGCACCGAGTGGTGCCACTAAGTGCCAGGGCTGTGGATGTGCTGGAACAGAGACGTGTGCACACAAGGCTCGTAGGTAAGTTGTTAACGAGCCACCCTGACTGTGCGGACCCTAAATCAAGGTGAAAGACGCGGGCTGCAAAGGGAAGGAGAGAAGAAACAGTCCTGTGCAGACCTGGCAGAGATCGTTCCTGGATGACCAGAAGAAGCACCGTGTACACGTGGGGGGCGGCGCTGGGAGCTGGTCTGGCACACGCGGAGCGGCTGCCCCCTCTCCTGCGTCTCCCCAGCCGGCACCGGGGAGGAGCTGCTCCGTGCTGCTGTGGGCCCCGTGGGCGCTGAGATACGCACACGTGTTGCCGTTCACGGGGAGTAATAAAAGACAAGGCTGCCAGCCTGTCTCATGTCTTTCTGACCCACAGTGCGTCTGCGCCCTGCCTGCCACGGTCTGCTGGGCCCAGGGGTCTTGTTGCAAGTGGGGCACAAGTTACTGAGCTTGTCCCTGGCTGGAGAACTCTCCCTATGTGGACATCATGCACATGGCCACAGGCCCCTTTCGCTATTTCCCTATTGCTGCCTGGCAGCTGTTTCTGAGAAGGAAAGTAATAGCAAGGGCAGTCATAAAGAAAGTGACAGCAACCGAGTGACCCCTCCATGGACTTCCAGTCAGGGGAACTGCCCGATCACAGATCCCAGCCACACCCGCTTGGCGGGGGCATAAAAGGGGTGTTGGAGGGAGCCCGGGCACAAGTCCCTGCCTGCAGACTCGCCAAACCGACAAGCAGCTCTAGCTCCAGGTCCAGGTCCAGGTCCAGGTCCAGTTCCCAGCGATGATGCAGAGCATTGGCTTCATCCTGGTCCTTGCCCTGGCTGGGGTGACCCTCGTCATGCCTTTAACTTACAAGGTACTCACCAGGCAGGAGCGGCGCTGGTGGCAGCAGGGGTTTCACACTTGCTCTGCACCCCCTCGGGCTGCTCCAGCATGCACCATCAGGGATCCTGGGGGCTGGAGCCCAGAGCAGGGGTGGTGGGGCCTGGCAGGGCTGTGAGTGGGGTGGAGAAGGGGCTGGGACCTGCCCCTCTGCAGGGGCTCTGCTCTGGGGTACCACAGCACCTGTGCCCCGGAGACCTGGGCTGGGCTGCTGGCTGCCCGGGCAGGGACACCGACTCCCTGATGGGCAAAAGCCGCGATGGCTCTGGGCTGTGTGACCTCAGCGTGAAGGACTCCCAGCAGGTAGGCTAGGATGCCCCGTGGCTGTGACCATGGCAAGGTCGGGGCACCACAGACATCCTCGGGCACAAGCCTAGAGTGTTTCGGCAGCGCGTGGGGCCATGCAACGGGTCTGGCGATGGGCTGACCATACAAGAGGCCTGGTGGGATGTGGGATGTGCCAGACCCGGGTCTGCAAAGGGACCAGCGCACAGGGAGGGTCTCCAGCCCCCCACGCCTTTCCCTGCCCATTGTGAGCTGCCTGAGTGTCAGGACCAGCCGGGCAGAGGCTCCATCGGAGCAATGCCCCTAGTCCTTCGCCTGGCTCTGGCCTCCTCAGCAGCTCCACGTCTGCGGAGGCAACCGCACAGATTTGCGGCTGTCTGAAATGGGAGAGACCCGGGGAAGAGAGTACAGCCAGCAGGCGCTTCTCTGCATGGCTCAGGACCGCCGTCCTCTGTCCCCAGGTTTCTGGGTTGGTCTGCAGGGCTGGGGGCTCTGGAGCGATGCCCTCGCTCAGGGGTCAGACCCTTTGCTGACCGCAGCCCTCCTCCGCAGTGCTCCCTGCTCGGACACTGGCAGAACGACCTGGGCTCTGAAATGAACATCTCGACTATCAACAGCGCGGGGCAGTTCCACGGCATGTACCTCACGAAAGTCTCCAGCGCGCACAAACCGATCGCTGTGTCCCCCATGAATGGCAGCCAGCACATGGGAGACGCGGAGCAGCCGACGTTCGGGTTCACCGTCAGCTGGTCGTTCTCCGGTGCGTGGCTGTGGATGGGGCGGGGTGGGGGGCGAGGGGAGGCCGGGGCAGCCCCGTGCCAGTGCGAAGGCTGGGGTCCATCCACCCGCCCCGGGCAGCACCTAGCTCCTGCCTCCACCCCCCTGTCCCCGGGTCGCCCCTTTCGGCTCTCCTCCCCTGGCCCAACAGCCTGCTGCACCCACCCCGTGTCGGACACCAGCCCCAGCGGCGCGCCGGCAGTCCCCTCCCTGCCCAGGGCCCTCTCCTGCCCGGCTCTCGGTGCCGTGCCGCGGAGGCCAGGCCGGCAGGACCCCGCCGTCTCTGGTCCGGTCCAGCCCCTGCTGTCACGGGCACCTCGGCAGATCAGCCCTGCCGCCAGCTCACCCGGCTCCAGGGGTCCGTGCCCCACCACCCCCAGCCCCTTCCCCGCCCCCCCCACCCTGCTGCACGGTGCTCGTGGCATCCTGAGCGGCCGCGGCCACACGGGCCCCGCCGGACCCCAAAACCCCCTCCTCCCTGCTCGGGTCTCGGGACGCCGCGGTCTCGGCTGCCGCACCATCGGCTCTCGGTCCGACCCCTGCCCACCCACAGACTCGACCACCGTCTTCGTGGGCCAGTGCTTCGTGGACGAGAGGGGGAAGGAGACTCTGCAGACCATGTGGCTGCTGCGAGACAAGGTCAACTCCAGCCAGGACAACTGGAAAGCGACCCAGTGAGCAGCAGGGCCCGCCCTGGGCAGGGATCCCGGGGACCACGGTTCGGGGGAAAGGGAGGTTTGGGAGGGGTCCCCTCTTGCCCCTGCCCCAAGCTGCGTGGGCAGGAGCACAAGGAGGGGATGGGGAAGGAGCCCAGCAGAGCCCCTGGGCCGGTGTCCCCTCGCAGCCAGAGCCAGGAGCAGCTCCTGCACGACCCGGGGAGCACTGCTGGGGCGGGCCGCGCTCGGCACTGCTTCAGCAGCACCAAGGCTGCTCCGCCGGGCCCTGGGGGCAGGAGGCCCGGGGCAGGGGAGCCACCCCTCGCTGGGGCCGCCCCTCCACGGCGGCTTCTTTCTGCTGCGCTCCTGGCACCAGCAGCTGCTCCCTGTGCGGCCGCAGGTGTCCAGCCTGCCCCACGGCACAGGGTGCCCGGGCCTGCTGAGCCACGGCTCGCAGGCACCCGCAGCAGGGCGGATACGGGCAAGGGCAGCTGCCCCGCAGCCGTGCTGGGAGCTGGCAGGGCTGGCGCGTGGCCCCACAGGAAACCGCAGCACCTCTGTGCCTTTCCTTCCCCACAGGGTCGGCACCAACGTCTTCACCCGGGTTCAGCTGTAAGGAGCGGGAGCGTCCTGCAGGCGCCTCGTCCCTCCCGCCCATGGCAGGGCACCGGCGGGACCCGGTCCCCCAGTCTCACCCCTGCGCCCCGGCTCCGAACACCCCTCCCCGCCCGCTCCCGCTCTCACCCCACGTGGAGACGGCGACCGGTGCCACCAGCCTGCGCCCACCTCCAGCCCGCAGCCCAGCCAGGCATCGACCGGTGTGACCGCTCGGCCCTGGATGCCAAATAAAGCTTTTCCACTGAAAAACCTGCCTGCTTGTGTGCCTGCGAGTCCCCGCTGCTGCTCCCACCCTGCCGCTCACTCCCTGGGGCGGTGGCGTGCCCATTTCACACGGGGTTGGAGTCGCTTGTAAATTCACCCCAGGCGTCAGACAGATTTGCAGCAGCGAGTGCTATTCGTTAGCAGAACAAACTCCCCAGGAACCAAGGACCAGCTGCTTTCGATAACAGGTCTGTGGACCCGCAGATTGTGCTCTGGGCAGACACGAAGTCCGGGTCTCGGTAGGACGGGGGAACCGGGTCCGACCGATGTCGTCCCCGGGGGACAATCGAGAACCTGTCTCTCTGGGCCAGAGACCCTATGGAAACAGCGCAGCTCAGTCCCTCCCTTGCCGCGCTGTTCGGACCGCTGCCCTGGCTCTTGGCCTCCTGTGGGCACGATCCCCTTCCTGGCCCCGCTGCCGTACACGTGCCAGCCCCGCATGTGGGACTGCAACAGGCACATGGAGGCTCCCACTACAAACCAGGATGAGGCTCCTTGAAGCAGCCCAGGACACGTGGAGAGGTAAGACGTGGCAGCCAGAGCGCAGGAGGCAGGGGGAGGAAGGAGCTGGTGGGCACTGGAGGCCAGGGGTGACAATGGGCAGAGCCAGGCAAGGGCTGGCTTGGGGAGGCAGCAGAGAAGGGAAAGCGAGGGCGCACGGGGCGGGAGAAAGCCCTGGGAGGAACCGAGGCCTCCCGCAAGGATGGGGAGAGACAGCAGGCCGAGGAAGCCCGGGAGCGGGGGGCAGTGCAGCGAGGCCCCGGGGGCGGGCGTCATCTGCCCTAGGCACCCCCCGGCTGGAGGACTGCTCGACACGGGGCGTACGCGTGCCGCGGCGCGCGCGTGCGGCATTGCTGTGGGAGCCGGGGTTTTGGTTTGTTTTCTCGCTGGAGGACCAGAAAGGGACTAGCAAGGGGGAGCCTGGGGGTCCCAGCCCAGGGCCAGACCAAAGGGCTGGCTGCCGGACCGTGGCCTGGAGTGCTGCAGACTGCAGCCCACCCTGTCCAACACGGAGCATAGGAAAGGGCCGCCCGCCCGCCCGCCCGCATGATGCGGGTCGCTGGTCTGCGGTCTGCTGGTCCTCAGCACAAAGCGCCCGGGACCCCGCCACGCCGGGCGCGGGCACACGTGCACGGGGGTGCGTCCGTGACGCCACGGCAGGGACGGAAGCCCACAGCAGGCTGCGCAGACACGTCCAACGCCGGCGGGACCGGGACGGGGGTCCCCGCAACTTCCCTCGGGACTCGGCGGCACTGCCCCGTGCCCCCCTGCGGCTCGGGCCGAGCCCCGCGAAGGAGCCCAGAGGCGGAGCAGAGGCAGCGGCTCGGCATCAGGCTGCCGCCCCGGGCATCGGGGGCGGGCGGGGCGCAGCGCGGGCAGCGGGCGGGGCTCACCGCGCCAGGGGACTGCGCCTGCGCGGGCCGGCTCCGAGCCCTCAGGCGGGTGCAGCCGCCGGCGCGGGCCGGGGGCCTGTGCAGGGCCGGGCCGGCAAGGAGCAGGAGCCGCTTCCCGCGAGTCGTGTCGTGTCGTGTCGTGTCCGTGGCCACGCGCCACCCGGCCTCCGCAGCGCCCGCCTCCCGCCGCGCGACGGCCACGGGTTACGGTGGGGAGGAGCTGAAGGCGTGACACGGCGCGGACGTCCTGTGACATCACGTGTGACGCGGGCAGGAGGCGGGGCAGCGGGGCGGGTCAGTGACGCGTGTCCGCCGGCGCGGGACACGTGCCGGGCAGGGGGGGCCGTGCGCGCTGCGCCGAGGCAGGGGCTGCGGTCGGGGCCCCGCAGCTCGCAGCCCGCTCGGCCCGGCCCGGCCCGGGGCAGCACGAGCCGCTCCCGGTGGGGCGGTTTCCCCGTGATCGTGGGTGCTGCCGCCGCCGCCGGCTGCGCGGTGACGCGCTGGTCTCGTCGCCCGGGTCGGGGCCTGCGGCGGGATGCGGCCGGGCCCCAGGGGTGCGTGGCGGCAGCAGCCCGGCGCCCGCCGCGCGGCCCGGCCTGAGGACCAGCCCCCTCGCGTGCGCCGCGAGGGGCCCCCGCCCCCGCGGCACTCAGGTGAGGCGCGGCGCGGCGCGGCGCGGGTGCGGGGCCCGTGTCTGCCGCGCCGGGTGTGGCCGTGTGGGCCGAGGGACGCGGGCAGACCAGGCTCTTGGCGGGATCTGATACCTCCTGTTGGACCAACTTACGCAGCTGGAAGCAATCTTTGAGCAAGGTTCGGCCGAGGAAGTCTCCGCGGTCGCTCTGCCTGGGTGGGCTGAGACCCCGCGGCGCGTGCAAGACTGGCGCTGGCTGGAGGTGGAGACTGAGGAGCCAGCGGGGAGAGAAGGGCCAGGGAGAGTGGAGAGGCGCCTCGGGAGTCGGCTGTCAGGCAGGTTATAACGTGTCAGAAATCCAGCCTCCGTGACTTAGCGTGCAGGAGGTTGCTGACGTGGAGTTCGTAGGCTCGTCTCTGGGAAGTGTTTTGTACGTTCCCTTTCAGGATCAGGACGCAGAGATTGGACCCAGAGTGGTTTTCGTGTGAGAAATCTGGCCCCACGCCGCGGTGCGTGGGTGTTCCCGTCTCCGATAGATGTCCGTCCGGTGCGCGTTCGTCCCGGTGTGCGGTTGCGGTTTGGTCTCTCCTACGCCTTTTCTGGCGGGGCGTGGGTGCCCTGGACGAGATGTGTCGCGTTTCTGGAGGTGCAGCCGTAGGATCCGGGAATGCTGCGGCTCTGTCGCGGGCGCGGTGGCGATGCAGCGGCACGGTTTACATGTCTCGTCCCGCGTGCTCTGCATCCATGCGGTGAGCTCTGGGTCTGAGGAAGTTTGCTTCCGGTGATGAGGTCAGCGAGGTTCGGTGCTTGTTCGGAGGCGGGGATGGGTGGCTCTGGGCAGATCTCTTTAAGAACAGGTCTCGTTCTAGTATGGGCTGCAGTAGTTTGAGGATTTTCCATACGGGTTCGAGGGAGGGGTGATCTGTCATAACCAGCGGTGCGATGCTGGGGTTTTTCTTCTGTGCTGCAGCAGTTCTTCACGCTGCATCCGGGTGGCTCTTTCAAACGGGTGACCTCTCTCTGGAGGAGCGTCCTTGTTGGTTGAAAGCCTTTTTAAGATGGGTGAGGAAGCAATCCCAGGTCTTCTCCTCAGTGCAAATTCGGGGGCATCTGTAGATCACAGCTTTTTTGGTGTGTTTAGGGTGAATGCTGGTTCTGTGAAGATATACAAGAAACCCACAGACCAACACGCATAACTTGGTCTGTATTTTATCGTTCTGGATACTGATCATTGTGTCTAAAAAGAAGATGTTGGTGCTGGACTGTCTCTGCTGCAGGCAGGGGCTGAGGCTTGCATGTCTGCCCCTGCCCGTGACAGGGCTGCGATATTCGTAACCACGTGGCTGCGCTGGCACAGACGTGATCCCTGGGCGCGGGCAGGTCCCGGGCCGAGACCCTGATCTTTCTCCCTGCACGGGTGCAGCACCCAGCACAGAGAGGCTGCATCAATAACCTAATCTCTCATGCCCCTGTGAGCTCGTTGTGCCCAATATAGGGCTGGTGCAGGTGCCACAGAGATGAGACTCCCAAGTGGCCTCTAATTTGTTCACGTACAGCTAACCCAGGCCTGTGTCCCGCTGCAGACTCCCCTGAACCGGAGCAGACCTGGGAGCAGTCAGCAGACGAAAGCTCCTCAGGCTGGAGGCCCAGACGAGGCTCGATCCCAGGGGCAGGGAAGGGGCGGTGGGTCTCCACTTCCCAGCACCGTGAGCACCGTCCCTCGGTGCAGAAATCCCCTTCCACAACACGGTGGTGGGGTCCGTGCTGCACAGATCAGCGGTTCTTGTTCTCCTGGTGCCCCTGGGATCCCCTCACGTGCCCGGGAGCAGACCGACCTTGCGTTTCCCCTCCCCTGCCCTTAGCGTGTGGATCTGATACGGCCCCGGCGTCGCTGGAGCTTCTTCCCCAGGGAGCAGTGTCCCTGCAGGCTCTGTCATGGTGCTGCGATCCCTCCCCGCGCTGGGACAGAGTTACTGGGGCTCATCTCCAGCCTCGTGGCTGTGGAGGTCTGTTAGCAAGAGCTGCGGGACTGAGTCTTCCTTCTCCCCCCTCTTCCACACACCGACGCCTCCGTCTCCCCCGTCCCAGGCTCGTGCAGGAGCCTAGCAGGGCTTCCCCGTGCCAGCACCGCCAGGGCTCACCTGTGCCCTCCCTTCCCACCCGCAGGTGCTGGGACCCTGCAGGGAGCTGAGCAGCAGCCTCCTGAGGAGGGACTGGTGATGCCGGAGCGGCAGAGGACGTCCCCGGGGAGCCTGGAGGAGAGGAGCTCCCTGAGGCCTGCGCCAGGCCAAGTGCAGAAGGGGCAGGGCAGGCCTCCAGAGCAGGAGGAGAGCTTGGAGGTGAGCAGGGCCCCGGTTCACTTGTGGTGGGCAGTGCAGCTGGGGCAGAGCGCAGGAGGAGCCCGGGGTGCTGTAAAGACTTTGGGGAGCAGAGACCTGAAGAGCGTGAAGGCTGCGGTGTTGGAGGCTGCAAAGACCCCGAGCTGCATTAGCAGGAGCTCCCTCCCGAGCGCCGATACCAGGGGTGCTGGCGCGGGCAGGCCGGGTTACAGTGCGTGGAGCCGGGGCTCCCTGCCTCTAAACGTGCTGCCCAGGCTGCCGCAAAGGACCGAGCAAAGAGAGCGGGATGAGCTGGGCTAAGGCCGGCACATGAACTCCTGCATCCGCAGCTGCATCCACATCACATGTCAGCTGAAGACTGGGGAGTTGTGTCCCCTTACCTGTCGTGGCTAAGGTTGCAATTAGTGGTAGTGCCCGGTGAGTGCAGACAGGGCTGTGGGGGCTGGGAGCAGCTGGCCCAGGAGACACTGATGGTGCAACGCTTGTGCCCGCAGCTCCGGGAGGTGTTTGAGGACGTGGCTGTGTATTTCACCCGGGAGGAGTGGGAGCTGCTGGGCGATGAAGACAAGGTGCTTTACCGGGACCAGATGGTGAAGAATTACCAAGCCCTCGTTTCCCTGGGTAAAGCTCTGGGTCTTGCTTCCCCCCGGAGATATGTGAACTCTGGAGTTTTGTAGTCACCTCCCTGTTCCAACAGCCCCGTCCTCATGAACTTTTGGCTGGAGGTTTAAATCCCCTCCCTCCCCGCTGATCTGTCAGTGATCAGGCCTCCCTCACATTTCAGACTGAGATCTCCTCCTTCATTTGCTCCAGCCGCCTTCACCTGTGCCTTCCCCGATCTTGTCACTCCTGGTTGTTCCATATGCAGCAGTTTCTTGGCAGCATGATCTCCCTTTGCCTTCTCAGCATGTTCACGTCATCTCCAGGTCATTGTGCACAAATGCACTAAGAGCTGTTCCTTGGGGGAGGATTCTGATTTCCTCCCTGTCTGGCCTCGCGTGTCCTCTCCAGACACATTTAACAATCCTAGCATGCTCCGTTCTGTGATATCTAAGTCTCCTTTCTCCTGTCATTATGACCCAGCAGAAGTTAATAAAAAGTCTTGTCAGCCTCTGCAGTTACAACAGGGGGGTGATGCATTTCTGCAGCTGGTCCTCTAGGGACCTGTGTACGTGAGATGTCAAACAAACCTGGGTTACAAGGTGTTCCTGGAAGCTATTGTCCACATTCCTTGCAAACATCTTTATCTCCATAGACCAGAGACTCTGGCTTTGATGTATTTTTTACAGCCTGTGCTCTCCAGCTCCCTCTGCCACTCTCAGAAGTTTTCTTGTGCTCTCCCTAAAATCCCTCTGTTGATCAGATGCCCATCGTCGTGATAACAAGAAGTGGGCTAGCTGCAGGACCTAGGGAAAACCAGTTTTCATTTCTAGAGGATCTCTAACACAGGGCTTGTAGTAGCTTGTGTGCCGTGTTGAGGTACTGAGCTTTTAAGAGGTCAGTTTTGCATTTCTGATGATTTCTTTCCCCTCCCTTCCCCCCAGAAGAAAGGAAGTGCTTCCTTCAGGAAGTGCTTCAATGTTTTGTCCTGCTCAATAAAGACCATATAGACAATTTCTATGTTATGGCCTTTCACGTGCTGTGGAATGTGTCTCTTTCTGCCTCCTTTGGTCCATATCCACAGCTCCCAGCAACTTGGTGTTCAACCCTGCAGTACTTGCCAACCTGTGCACTCGTCACCCCTCTGGGATGATCCTCCCAATGGACAGGATGATTGCTCAGTTGCATCTACAGCTATTATGAAATCATCCTTTCCTCTCCCTGGCGATGATGAATTACTCTGAGTCCCAGAAAAAAAGTCTCATTTTTAGCTTCTTGTCATGGATGCCTTTCACTGCCATGAGTCCCTTCACTAAGCTCATTTCCACTTCTTTTCCTAGAATTACACTGAGAAGATAAGTGTGACCATCCATAAGTGTGTCCAATATCTCTTCTTTTTTGTACTTTGAAAACAGTGAAAGCTTTGTTTTTGTTCTCCAGTACATCATGGAGCATGCATCTCCTCACCTGTCCCTGGTGACACTGTCAGTTTAATGCCTTTCTAAATCAGGAGTAGTTGGTGCTTTGTTTGCTATGACCACTCCTGATCCACCTGGGTGATGAGGACTGTTATCTCTTGAAGGCTTCTCCCTGCAGTGCCTTTTCTTTCATCTTAAATGCCCATCCTCCCTTGTCCATCAAGGCCCTAGTAGACACCTTAAGTTCATTGGATCCATTGCCCAAATCCCAGTTACATTCTGCATCCAATACCCAGTCACAAATGCTCTTTAACCACTTCCTAAACAGGATATCGAGGTCCCACACCTGACTTAATCTGCAGCATCCAGCAAGGACAGGTGGAGCTCTGGACTTGTGATGATGATGATGAGGATCGTGGGGGAATCTCAAGATGGGAGGACCTGCTGCCAGGTGAGTTGTATCTGTCCCTTCCACCTGACTCTGCTGCCAGTAAAGCTCCATGGCCAGAGTGCTAGCAGGACCTGGGAACCGCAAGCCTGCCCTGTGCTGCCATTGCAGGGTGCTGACCTGAGACACAGTATATTATTGCTGTAATGCAGGGGCAGGCAATTATTTTGGCTGGAGGGCCACGTAACCGGTTTTGGTGAGCTGTTGAGGGCCGCAAGGCTGGCCCTGTCCCCTGGTTGCTATCTTCGGACTGTAAGTCCTATCCTAAACTCTGACCTTTGCCACCCTCCCCTTGTCCCCAGACGTACTCCTTTTGGAAAAGGTATTTGCCATCTTGGAACCACAACACCCCCCCACCCCCCAATTATATCCTAAAAATCAAACATCCATAATAATATATTTACTTTGTTTTACAAATATGTATTTTTGTCCTGATTTGTGTGTGTTTGTGCTGTTTATGTATAGAAATATATGTATAGAAATGATTGCATAATAGCTCAAAATGAAGTCTTACTTTTGTATATTGTGGGGGTGTGGAGGAGTATTAGAGGTGCACCATTACATCAGTCTGATATCGGATCAGCACCGATATAAAGAAAATTGAGTATATCAGAAATTGTCTGGTGTGGCCAATAATTTGGCTGATCAATGCCCACGTCTTTGCTGACGCAGCACGGCATGCAGACAGTGAGGAGCACAGCCCAGCAGCTTGGAGAGCTGCATACAGCTGGTAAGTCTGTTGTGTTGGAAGGGAGAAGGGGGTGGGTTTGGGGACACAGATCAATGACCCCCCATGGTGGAGGAGTGAGTGTGGCTGGGCCTGGGGCAGGCACTGCCCAGCCAGGCCGGGACAGGTACAGGGCAAAGCTGTGGCTTGTCCAAGGGGTCCAGGGGAGGGGGCGCAGCTCCTGTTGCTGCACGCAACCTGGGAAGGCACGGGGAGGGGTGTGTGCTCCTGGATCTGGGCGGCGGGTGGGGTGCAGCTGTGTGGGGCTTATTGGGCATGGATTGGCCCGCGCTGCACTTGGAGCAGATGGTGGTGCTAGGAGAGGGGCTACAGCAAAATTTGGGGGGTCTGTAGCCCTTTCCTAGCACTGCCACTGCCCACCCCGAGCACAGCCCATTGCAGCCCTGGCTCCACACCACAGCTTCAGCTCACCCTGCCCCTTGCAGATCTGGGGGCACCTTCCCCCCCATGCTCTGTCAGGGTGTGCACAGTGGCGGGAGATGTCCTCTTTCCCCATTGCCCCCCCCCCGGATGAGCCATGGCTCTGTCCTGTGCCCTGCCTCAGCCCCACTCCATCTCTCACCACTGGGGGCATTGATCTGCTCCCCCACACCCTTTCCCTCCCCCTCCCGTTTCACCACTGCAGACTTACCAGCTGGAGGCAGCTGCATCAGAAATCAGATCAGTATCGGCTGATATGTCTCCTTAAAAATTGGCTATTGGTATGAGCCCCCAAAATCTCTATTGGAGCACCCCTTAGGAGTATGGCTGGGTGAGCTTGTGGGGGTCTGCTGAGGTGTGTGTATATGGGGTGTAGGTGAGCATGTGGGATATATGTGGGTGGGTACATGTGGTTTGTGGAGTTGTGTGGGTTGGTATGGGGTTTGTGGGGGGCTGTGAGGTATGTGGTGGGGAAGGTGGTTGGGTTTATGTGTGTGGTGTGTGCATGTAGCAGTGAACGGGGCTTCCCCCAGAGGCTTGTGGGTGTGAGTAGGTGTGGGGTTTGTGGGCTGTCTGACTGAGGAACTATGGGTTGTGGGGCTTGCATGGGAGGGTTTGAAAGTATGTGGGGTGTGCATGGGAGCCCCCACATGCATCCAACTGAGCCGGTCAGCTCCTGCCCTGAAACAGCCTAGAGCCTGCACGTCATGTGGTGTCTCCCCTGCATACGCCCAGCGTAGCCCGAACCTGTGCCACCCGGGCTTGACACTTTCAGTCACCCCAGGCATGCAGCATGGCTAGGGCAGCTTCTTCCAGCTGCTGCCACCACTTCCCCCAGCCCCATGGTAGCAGTGTGAACCAGCGCTCGCAGCCCAATCCAGCTTGCTCTGTTCCAGCTCCGGGCTCGCCCCTCCAGGCTGAGCAGCCGCAGCAGCTGGGCAGAATATGTTGTTCATTGCAGGGAAAAGTAGCCCCTCCCCCTCGCAGCTGTCGGGCAGTTTTTGGTGCGGTCACCCACACCGTGCCAGGCTCTCATAGTTTCATAGTAGCTAGAGTCGGAAGGGACCTAGGTAGATCATCTAGTCCGACCCCCTGCCTTGGCAGGAAAGAGCACCGGGGTCAGATGACCCCGGCAAGGTGCTCATCTAACTTCCTTTTAAAAATCCCCAGGCTAGGAGCCTGCACCACTTCCCCTGGAAGCCGGTTCCAGGCCCTAGCCACCCTGACTGTGAAGTAGCGCCTCCTAATATCTAATCTAAACTTACCCTCCGCCAGCTTGTGACCGTTATTCCTGGTCACTCCTGGCAGCGCACGGGGGAACAGGGACTCCCCCAATACCCGCTGATCCCCCCTGACCAGTTTGTAGCAGGCCACAAGGTCCCCCCTTAACCTTCTCTTGTGGAGGCTAAACAGGTTCAGGTCCCATAGCCTCTCCTCATAAGGCCTGCCCTGCTGACCCCTGATCATACGAGTGGCCCTCCTCTGAACTCTTTCCTTATCGTCCACGTCCCTCTTGAAGTGCGGCGCCCAGAACTGGACGCAGTCCTCCAGCTGCGGCCTGACCAGTGCCGCATAGAGGGGGAGGATCACCTCCCTGGACCTACTCGAGATGCATCTGTGGATGCATGACAGGGTACGGTTGGCCTTCTTGACTGCCTCCCCACACTGCCGGCCCATGTTCATCGTGGAGTCAATGACGACTCCAAGATCCTTTTCCGTCTCCGTGCTGGCAAGAGGGGAGTTCCCCAAGCCTGTAAGTGTGGTGCCGGTTCTTCCTCCCCATGTGCAACACCTTGCACTTATCAGTGTTAAACCCCATCCTATTCTCATCCGCCCACCGTTGCAACCTGTCAAGGTCAGCTTGTAGCCTATTGCACCCTTCTAGTGCACCCACATCCCCCCACATCTTAGTGTCATCAGCAAACTTGAACAGGGTGCTTTCTACCCCTGTCATCCAAGTCACTGATGAAGATGTTGAACAGTGCGGGCCCGAGGACCGAGCCCTGCGGAACCCCACTGCCCACGTCCTTCCAGGTCGAGAAGAACCCATCCACCACCACCCTCTGGGTGCGGCCCTCCAACCAGTTGGCGACCCATTTGACTGTGTGGGCATCGACACCACAGTCTCCCAGTCTCCCTGCGGCTCGGTCACCATTGCTTCTGGGTTTCCCTGCGACTGCTCTGCGTTGTCACTGATGCCGAGCAGGTCAGCTCCGGGCAGCTGCACCAAAACCTGCCTGGCAATGGTGAGAGGGAGGAACCAATTTTCCTTCACAACAAGTAACAGTTTCATCCTGGCACAGCTGCTTCTGTTGCTGCTCAACCTTGAGCAAGCCTGGAGCCAGGGCAGTGGCATGGGAAAGAAACTGCTGCTTAGCATGGAATAAAAGCTGCCCCTTCCCCTTCCCTCTGCATCTTCACAGAGCCCGAGCCCACGCAGGGCTGCCCTGAGTCTGCTTTGCACTACCACTGCTGCCTCACTGGGCAGCTCAAAGGCGATGGTGATATGGTAGAGACGCAGGGCAACACCTCCCTGACCCGAGCTTGTAGGGATTTGGTGAGGGAGGCTAAAGCAGCACTGGAGCTTAGATTAGCTTCTGGGATTAAGGATAACAAAAAGTCCTTCTTCAAGTATATAGGTAGCAAGAAGAAGTCTCGGGGTAACACTGGACCCCTACGGGGCAGGGCAGGGCAGGGCAGTTGGTGACGGAGGCGCGAGAGAAGGCCGAACCCTTCAACACGTTCTTTGCCTCCGTGTTCCTGTCCGCTGACAACGGGGTGCTCTCGGGTGACAGCGTAGAGAGGCCCGGGAAGGATGCGAGTCCCTCGACTGTTAGTTTGGACCTAGGTAAGGATTACCTGGAGGGCTTAGATGTGTCCAAGTCGGTGGGCCCGGATGACCTTCATCTGCAGGTGCTGAGGGAATTGGCTGGTGTCATTGTGGAGCTGTTGGCACGGCTGTTGGAGGACTCCTGGTGCTCGGGCCAAGTCCCTGAGGACTGGAAAAGGGCCAATGTGGTCCCTGTTTTCAAGAAGGGGAGGAAGGAAGAGCCTGGCAACTACAGGCCAGTCAGCCTCACTTCTATCCTGGGGAAGGTCTTTGAAAAAATGATCAAGGGCCACATTTGTGAGAGCCCTGCAGGAGAAGGGATGCTGAGGGGTAACCAGCATGGGTTCGTGCCAGGCCGATCCTGCCTGACCAACCTGGTCTCTTTCTACGACCAGGTAACAAAGAGCTTAGATGTGAAGGAGGAAGTTGCTGTCGTCTTCTTGGACTTCCAGAAGGCTTCGACACAGTGTCCCCCCCAGTTCTGGTGGGCAAGCTGAGGGGCTGCGGCATTGACAAATGCATGGTCACACGGGTGGCAAACCGGCTCCGGGGTCGCACCCAGAGGTGGTGGTGGACAGGTCAGTGTCGACCTGGAGGGTGTGGGCAGCGGAGTCCCCCAGGGCTCGATCCTGGGGCTGGTGCTGTTCAAGATCTTCATTAGCGACCTGGACGAGGGTGTGGAGAGCACCCTGTTCAAGTTTGCTGATGACACCAAGCTGTGGGGTAAAGCGACTACACCGGCAGGCAGGGACCGCATCCAGGCAGACCTGGATAGGTTGGAGAAGTGGGCGGACCTGAACAGGATGCGGTTCAACAAGGACAAGTGCAGGGTGCTGCACCTGGGGAGGGGGAACCAGCATTGTGGCTATAGGTTAGGGGCTGCCCCTCCCGGCAGCACAGGGGCAGAGAGGGATCTTGGGGTCAGGATTGACTCCAGGATGAATACGAGTTGCCAATGCGCCGAAGCAGTAGGCAGAGCCAACCGCACCCTGTCCTGCATCAACAGGGGCATCACTGACAGGTCCAGAGAGGTCTTGCTCCCCCCCCATGCGGCGCTGGTCAGGCCGCAGCTGGAGTCCTGTGTCCAGTCCTGGGCGCCGCACTTCACGAGGGACGTGGGGAGCCTGGAGAGGGTCCAGAGGAGGCCACGCGTATGGCTGGGGGCCTCCGTGGCCAGCCCTATGAGGAGAGGCTGAGGGACCTGAATCTCTTCAGTCACCGCAAGAGGAGACTGAGGGGGATCTTGTGGCTGCTACAACCTCATCAGGGGCCAGCAGCAGGGACTCGGGAACGTCTGTTCCGCAGGGCCCCCTTGGAGTCACCAGGAACAATGGCCACAAGCTGCGGGAGGAGAGGTTGAGGTTGGATATTAGGAAGAACTACTTCATGGTAAGGGTGGCCAGAGCCTGGAACAGGCTCCCCAGAGAGGGGGTGCTCTCACCTTCCCTGGACATCTTCAAGAGGAGCCTGGACAGGCACCTGGCTGGGGTCTTGTGACCCCTGCCCCCCCCCCAGTGCTCCTTCCTGCCCATGGCAGGGGGTCGGACTCGATGATCGGTCTATAGGTCCCTTCCAACTCAGTGATTCTATGATTCTGTGAACTCTGCGTGGGCTCCAGACGATTATACAGTCTTCAGTCTGGACAGGCGAGCCTGGAGCTGGTGCAGAGCACACAGGATCAGGGCTGCACGCACTGATTTCTGCCACACCACCTGGCTCATGGCATCCAGAAGGAGCTGCTGCCACCCAGACTGCCTAGAGAGGAAGCCCAGCTGCACAGCCATCCCATCCTTACTGTGTGCCCAGAGGGCAGCAGGTTGTGCCTCGGCCAGGCGGGATCATGGAACCCACTGCAAGCTTGACAAACTAGACGGGCTGTATTTTGCCCACCCCTGTTGTAATGTGTCCAGGCGGGTGTTGTTCCCACTCTCTGAAACTGAACAATGTTGAAACAAACAACTATTCCCTTCTAATGACAGATGTTTGCTGACAATCATGTTCAGTGTCTTGATTGTTGTCCCAGATCTAGTTTCCGTGGGCTGCCACAATCCTAAGTTGCCATCTTCACTCAGCAAAGTAAGCGTTCATTCCCCAGCCCAAGGTAGCCATACCTCTGTAAAACCGTCTCCTTGGGCATGATGGGATTCCTAGTCCCCCACTGAAATCAGGGTGGTATACAGAGGTTCTGTGTAGCCATTCCTGTTGGTCAAGAAAGAAGCTGAGGCTGTCGCTGGCTACTTCTGGTCAGGTAGACATGCAACCCAGGAAGAGTTTCATTATAGCATCACAGAAGTGGGGTCGAAGGGACCTTGTAGATCTTCAAGTCCGACCCTCTGCCTGGGCAGGAGAAAAAACGGGGCTCAAATGAGTCTAGCCAGGTAGGCATCAAGCCTTCTCTTAAAGACCCCCAGGGCAGGAGCCAGCACCACTTCCCTTGGAAGTTGGTTTCAGACCCTAGCCGCCCTGACCGTGAAGTCGTTCTTACAGATGACTAATCTAAACCTACTCTCCAATAATTTGTGTCCATTATTCCTTGTTATGCCGTGGGGGGCTAGGGGAAACAAGGCCTCTCCCAAACCCTTCTAGTCCCCCCTAGTGAGTTTATAGGCAGTCACCAGTTCCCCCCTCAGCCTTCGCTTGTAAAGGCTGAACAGGTTCAGGTCCTGCAGTCTCTCATTGTAGGGTCTGCCTTGTTGTCCCCGGATCATGCGGATGGATCATGTCTCAGGCTGCATTAAATGGCTGCATGGCAGGGGTGGGATTCAAAAGATTTCAGGTTGTGGGAAGTGAATCCCCCATGCTTTCCACCAGAATTGCCCCCTTCCTGTTTCCTGTCTGGGGTCTAGAGTGTCACAAAGCCTGAGACTCGGCACAGAGTCCTGGTTCAAGTTGATGCCAAGGCCTTAGACCCTTTGAAGACTCCTGTGACATGGAGGCCACTTGGGACCGGTCAGCAGAGGAAAGGTCCATGGGTGCATTCCCTGCACAAGAGCTTTCCCTGGAAACAGGCAGGAAGCACAGCCCTGCTCCTCTCCTCAGAAGGTAGCCAGAGGTCTATGTCCTCTCCTCGTCCTCAGCCCCTTAGAGCATGAAGCCATTCAGACACTGCCTGAATGCACATGTCTCACATGTGCTTGTCCTAGTAGAGCCTGAGGTGATGGTATGGACAGCTGGGCCAGAAACTCTGAGGGTCAAGCTCTGAAATGCACTGAGTAGGGAGCACCTGCCCAGAACAGGGACCTGCCCCTTTCTCACCCCCAGCACTTAAGGCCTCTTGCCAAAACCTGGTTTTCTTGAGGGAGCACAATGCCGTGGTCCAGGTGTGCTCTGAGGCCCATCCCAGTAGAAGGAATAGCAGTGTTTGTCCTTTCCCAGCAGAGTAGGGACTAATCTGGAGTTTCTTGTCCCCATGCAGGTGGTGCCAGGCCGCTGAGCAGAGCTGAGGAGGAGTCTCCCGGGGAAGGGTCTGGAGACCCATGGACTTATCCAGGGAGTTTGGGTGAGATGGACTCTCTGAGACCCGAGAAGGAGCCATGGCATGAGAATCGGGGAAAGCCACAAGAGCAGAAGGAGAATGTAGCCATGAGCCAGGTACCATCTCTAGTTGGGCATGAGGGTGGAGAAGGGGCAGAACATAGAAAGAGCCCCGGATATGGGGAGGAATTTGTGGTGCAGGTTCCCTGGGTGCAGGAAAGAGTTGAGAGACCTAAGGAGCCGCTGGAAAGATGCACTGCATGCAAGCAAAGGCAGTGGGTAGGGCCTCGGAGGGAAGCAGGAGCTCACTGCCAAGTACAGGGGCTGAGCTCACCCCTACTTGAAGGTCAGGAAAACCTTTCAGTGCCCATCACTCCTGGCTGTGCCCAAGATAAGGGAGAAGTCCCATGTATGCGCCAAGTGTGGGAAGAGCTTCACCTGCCTCTCTGCCCTGCTCAGTGCCAGACCCATTCTGGAGAGCTACCCCACTACTTCAACAAATGGGGGAAGAGCTTTGTGCTCCCCACAGACCTGGTCAAGCATTAACATTTGCAGAGGGGGAAGCATAATGCACAGCTGAGTCAAGAGTGGCAAGACTTTTACCTATTTTTGTCTCCCTGTCTCAGGACCAGCGCATTCACCTAGGGAGGAAGACACACTACTGCACTGATTGCAGGAAGAACTTCATGTGCTTGCAAGACCTGTCCCAGCACAAGTGTGTGTGGCACTGCTGCACCAAGTGTGGGAAGAGATTTAGGCAGCTCTCTGACCTGAGGAGGCACTTGTGCATGCACACAAGGGAGAAGCCACATCAGTGCTCAGAATGTGGGAAGAGCTTCGCTCACTCTTCCAGCCTGGCTAGGCACCAACGTATCCACACAGGGGAGAAGCCACATCACTGCTCAGAGTGTGGGAAGAGCTTCACTCTCTCCTGCAACCTGGCTCAGCACCAGCGTATCCACACGGGGGAGAAGCCATATCAGTGCTCAGAGTGTGGGAAGAGCTTCACTCAGTCCTCCAGCCTTGCTCTGCACCAGCGTATCCACACAGGGGACAAGCCACATAAGTGCTCAGAGTGTGGGAAGAGCTTCACTCACTCCTCCAACCTGGCTAGGCACCAGCGCACCCACACAGGGGAGAAGCCATATCGGTGCTCGGAGTGTGGGAAGAGCTTCACTCACTCTTGCAGCCTGGCTCACCACCAGCGTATCCACAGAGGGGAGAAGCCACATCACTGCTCAGAGTGCGGAAAGAGCTTCACTCTCTCCTCCACCCTGGCTAGGCACCAGCGTATCCACAGAGGGGAGAAGCCATATCATTGCTCAGAGTGCGGGAAGAGCTTCACTCAGTTCTCCAACCTGACCCAGCACCAGCGTATCCACAGCGGGGAGAAGCCACATCAGTGCTCAGAGTGTGGGAGGAGCTTCACTCAGTTCTCCAACCTGGTCCAGCACCAGCGTATCCACAGTGGAGAGAAGCCACATCAGTGCTCAGAGTGCGGGAAGAGATTCACTCAGTTCTCCAACCTGGCACAGCACCAGCGTATCCACAGCGGGGAGAAGCCACATCACTGCTCAGAGTGTGGGAAGAGCTTTACTCAGTCCTCCAACCTGGCTCACCACCAACGTATCCACACGGGGGAGAAGCCACATCAGTGCTCAGAGTGTGGGAAGAGCTTCACTCAGTCCTCCAACCTGGCTCAGCACCAGCGTATCCACACAGGGAAGAAACCTTATCAGTGTTCAGAGTGTGGGAAGAGCTTCACCCTCTCTTTTGACGTGGGCCGGGACCAGCTCATGCATACAGAGTAAAAGCACATCAGTTCTTTGAGTGCAGGAAGTGCTTCCTCCACTCCTCCAAACTGGCCCAGCACCAGTGCATCCCTATCTGGGAGTGTCCATAATTCTGCCAGCAATACAGGAAGGGTTTGGGGATGTATACTGGCTCAGCACCCCCCCAGTGTCTGCATGCAGGGAAGCAGTCTCATGCCAGGGGACTACATCAAGAGTTCACTTATTGTTCAGCCTTTCTAGGGCACTGCAAAACCCAAAGAACACAGAAGCTGGCCTCCTAGGTTTGATGCGGCTGAGGGGTTTAAAGGAAACACCTTGGGTAGAAGCCAGGGGGAGTCTGTGATCTGATCCTTGCATCAGCCTTGGAGCCTGTGCCACCCCATCATTCTCTAAAAGCAGCCAGTGCTCCCAGGGGGAGAAGAAGTGACTTCACAATAGGTGCCCTCCCCAAGACAGCTGGCTCCAAATGACATCCAGGGACTAGCTTTGGCCGACTCCCAGCTTTGACTTCTGCTGGCCCCAGGGTTCTTGTACTGAGGCTGTAGAGTTGCAGGAAGGAGGACATTTATTGCTGGGGAAGCATTCCCTGCTTTCCACCCTGACCATGCCTTTCCTCCCCACCGCATCACCTCTGTCCCAGGCCTGCACATGCCCATCATGGTATGCAAGAAACTGCTACTGCCACCCTGTGAACCCAGTTTGGCAAGTTTTGTTCCTCAGCTCCTCGTCAGAACTTGGCACCACCAGGTGCCAACTGCCCTCCCCTCCCCTTCCTGCCATCTTGCCCTCCATGCCATTCTCCATACCAGCTTCCTTGGTAATCAAGCCCCACAACTTAATGTGATACCCCTGTGGTTGGTCTCTATGTCCTCTCAAAGTGTGAATTGTGATAGTAGGGGTAAAGGAGGTGCATCCTGTGACATATCCTGCCTCTTTTGTGGAAGGGTGGGGAACGAATGAAGGCATCGTCTGGGTGAAATGCAGCATGTTGTAATCTCCCTGTGAGAGCGTGTCTGCCTTCCACTCACTCTGCTCGCAGGACTCGCCTGCCATGACTAAGAAGATGGAAAAATAAGGATGTTATTCCCTGCAGGGATAGATAAAATATAGCAGACCACCCAGGCTGGCTATTTTCAATAGTGCAGGTCTTTATTTAACTTAGCAACAAAAGTATCTTTCCACTAATTACTTCATTAACGGGGGGCGGTGAAGTCACCGCTTTAGTCAATTATAGTTTTTCTGAGGCTTTCGCTGGGCAACAGGCTTGCGTTGGGCATTGATCTCAGATCCTCCGCTGATCTGAGTCTGCCTGGGGATTGTTTGTTACTCTGGCCATTCCAGAGACCTCTGCAGGCACGGTCCTTCGTGCTTCCTCTTCAGAGTCTGCACCGTTGCTCGACGGACCCTGCGCCCCAGTAGGGATGTAGCCACTCCAGCCGTTTGTGGCTAATCCCAGTAGGCAACTATCAGTGATCGTCGTCTCCAACCACTCTGGGTTCCTGCCAGCTGCAACTTGTCCCGACAGGTAAGGGTTCCCCCACCCTTCTCCCTGTCTCACCAGAGAAGGATGGTCTAGTGTCTTAACGATCCTGGGATGATCCATTGGTGATCAGTTTCTTCCTCCGCTTTCTTCCAGTGCCCAAAGGGCAACGTTTACTGCTGTGTGCTGCCTTTTATGTTTGGTGGTGGTAATTAAGCCCTTAACCACTCCTGGTGTGTGTATGCCTCCACCTGTGACCTAGTTTCACCCACAGTAATGAGTTTGCCTAAAGCCCCGTTACATCCTCTTTTGTGTCGCCCCAAAAAACTGAGACTCATCGAGTCTTCATTGTTCTCGTCCCAAGCCACTGAGCTTGTCATTCTTGTATCTGTGTCAGTTGTAATTTCTGGGCGTGACAGGAAGTCCACATTCCTGCTCTTTTTTCCTGCCGGATGTTTCACTGAAAAATAAAAAGATTGTAAAGCAAGAGACCATCTCATTAGCCTAGCATTATCAAGTTTGACGGTTCACAACCAGCGCAGGGGTGCCTGGTCTGTAATTAGCACGAACTTACGGCCGAGTAAGTAATACTGGAATAGTTCTACCCTCTAAACACTCTCAATTGTAGAGTATCGTGGCTCCTAATTCTGTGCCAGAGGCATCTGTTTGTAAAAAAAAAAAAAAAAAAAAAGAATAAAAATTATTTCTGAAGTCGGGTGTATACAGCATCGAGTGTTGGCACAGGGCTGTCTTTACTTGTTTGAAGGCCCAGATGGCTCTAGAACTCCGCTGCAGTCTGTTTTTCCGCTCCTTTGTCATCTCCGTCAGAGGTGCAGCCTTCTCCAAAAAATCCTTAATGAAACAACAGTAACAATTAGCAAAACCCAGGAAAGATCGTAATTGTTTGAGGGTTTGTGGTACTGGATATTGTCTGATGGCCACCACCTTATCAGTGAGGGGTTTTATTTTCCCTTGTCCTACCATAAACCCGAAGTACTGGGTTTACCTCTTTCCTAGGGTGCACTTTTGGGGATTTGCTTGACGGAGCTTGTTAAGGATCTCCCGTAGATGCCGGCAGTGTGTCTCCCAATCGGGAGAAGACGATAATATCAATATACGTGGCTGTGTACTCTTCATGCGGGGCTAGCAAACGGTCCATCAGGCATTGGAATGAGGCTGCTGCCCCATGGAGCCCGAAAGGCATCCATCTAAATTGGAACAAACCCAGGGTGTTCCAAAGGTGGTTTTGTCTTTGTCAGCAGGGGCCACTGGAATTTGCCAGTATCCCTTAGTGAGATCCAAGGTCGAAATGTATTTAGTTTGGCCGACCTTCTCCGGCATCTTCTTGACCTGGGGCATCAGGAAAGCATCAAATGTTGCTATTTCATTTATCTTTTGGTAATTGATGCATAATCTTATGGTACCATCCATCTTCGGGACCAGCACCATTTGGCTCCTCCACGGACTCCAGGATTCCTCTGTGATGCCCAAGTTTTTCATTACTTCAATTTCTTGCTTGACTGCTGGCCATAAGTGTCAAGGTAGCCTCCTCCAACGTATGATCTGTCCTGATGGGGTTTGAATATGATGTTCCACCCCTCGGGCCTCCCCTGGGGTTTCGCAGAACATGTTGCAGTATTCTGACGTTAAGGCCCTTAGCATATTTTGCTGTTTCATGTTGGCCATCTACCTCGGGTTGAAATGAGTCCTTCTTTACCCCTTGAAACCCTTTGTCCCCCTCTAGTACATTGTATTCATAGTTTCATAGTTTTTAGGGTCGGAAGGGACCTGAGTAGATCATCTAGTCCAACCCCCTGCCATGGCAGGAAAGAGTACTGGGGTCAAACGACCCCAGCAAAGTGATTGTCTGGCCTTGTCTTAAACACCCCCAGGGTAGGAGCCTGCACCACTTCACTTGGAAGTTGGTTCCAGATCCTAGTCGCCCTGACTGTGAAGTAGCCTCCTGGTATCTAGCCTAAATCTACCTTCTGCCAGCTTGTGACCATTATTCCTGGTCACTCCTGGTCATGCTCGGGGGAACAGGGACTTCCCCAGCACCTGCTGGTCCCCCCTGACCAGTTTGTAACAGGCCACTAGATCCCCCCTCAGCCTTCTCTTGTGGAGGCTGAACAGGTTCAGGTCCCGTAGCCTCTCCTCGCAGGGCCTGCCCTGCTGCCCCCGACCATGCGAGTGGCCTCCTCCGGACCCTCTCTGTGTTGTCCACATCCCTCCTGCAGTGCGGCGCCCAGACCTGGATGCAGTACTCCCGCTGCGGCCTGACCAGTGCCGCATAGAGGGGGAGGATCACCTCCCTGGACCTGTTTGAGATACACCTGCGGATGCAGGACAAAGTGCAGTTGGCCTTCCTGACCGCGTCCCCACACTGCTGGCCCATGTTCATCTTGGCATCAATGATGACTCCAAGATCCTTTTCTGCCTCTGTGCTGACAAGAGGGGAGTTCCCCAACCTGTAGGTATGGTGCTGGTTCTTCCTCCCCAGGTGCAGCACCTTGCACTTGTCAGTGTTGAATCCCATCCTGTTCTCAACCTGTCTAGGTCCGATTGCAGCCTATTCCTCCCTTCTAGCATGCCCACATCCCCCCACATTTTAGTGTCTTCAGCAAATTTGAACATGGTGCTTTTTACCCCCTTGTCCAAGTCACTGATGAAGATGTTGAACAGTGCGGGCCCGAGGACTGAGCCCTGGGGGACCCCACTGCCCACATCCCTCCAGGTCGAAAATGACCCATCCACCACCACCCTCTGGGTGCGGCCCTCCAGCCAGTTGGCGACACATCTGACTGTGTGGGTGTCGACATCACAGCCCCCCAGTTTCTTAATGAGAACGGGTTGAGAGACAGTGTTGAAGGCCTTCTAAAAGTCCAGAAAGACTACGTCCACTGCTACCCCTGCATCTAAGGATTTGGTGACCTGGGCGTAGAAGGCCACCACTATGGTCTGACAGGACCTGCCTCTAATGAACCCGTGTTGGTTGCCCCTAAGCATAATCTCCCCCTGGCCCCTCATGGACATGCACCAGAATAATTTTCTCAAAAAGCTTGCCCAGGATCGAGGTAAGACTGACTGGCCTATAGTTTCCTGGGTCCTCCTTCCTCCCCTTTTTGAAGATGGGAACCACGCTGGCCCTCTTCCAGTCCTATGGCACCACACCAGAGCACCATGAGTGCTCATGCAGCCGTGCCAGGGGTCCTGCAATGACCTCAGCTAATTCCCTCAGTACTTGAGTGTGGAAATCATCCGGTCCAGCTGATTTGAATACATCCAGCCTCTCCAGACGTTCCCTGACTAGATCCTCACTGACCCTTGGCCTGGGTGCGCCTCCCCCGGGGCCCGAGGGGGCCCAGCGGGGGCGTGACTGTTCCGGTCCCTGCTTAGGAAAATGGAGGCAAAGAAATCGTTAAATAGGTTGGCTTTGTTGTCTGGTGTGACAACCAAATTTCCTAGCATGTCCTGCAAGGGCCCCACATTACCCAGAACCTTCTTTTTACCCCCTATGTATTTAAAAAGGACTTCTTCTTATCCTTAATCGGGGAAGCTAGTCCTAATTCCATCTCTGCCTTGGCCTCCCTGACCGCCCCCCCCCTGCATCCCCGAGGAACCGTAGTATAGTCCTCCCTGGGGATGGCCCCTCCCTGCCATTGGGTGTGCACCTCCCTTTTAGCAAGGAGACATTCCTGGATGCTTTTGGTGAGCCGTGGGGGCTTGTGCCCCCTCCTGCTCCCTTTGATCTGTGTTGGGATTACCTTCCTTTGGGCTTGGAGGATCGTCTCCTTAAGGAGCGACCACTCTCCTTGGACACCCGGCTCCCCTCCCCCCCGGGACCTCAGCGCTTCCCCGACTATTCTCCTTAGCTCACTGAAGTCTGCCCTCCTGAAATCCAGGGCTGCTGCCTTGCTGCCGGCCTTTGCCGCTGGATGGTGAATCCCAGCGGGCGATGATCGCTGTCGCCCGGGTGGTCGAGCCCCCGCAGCCCCCGCACCAGGTCATTGCCCACGGCCAGCACCAGGTCCAACAAGGGGTCCTGAACCATCCATCCCTCTCTCTGTCTTCACTTCTTCAACAAATTAATGAGATATATTTGTTTCCTCCTAGTGGGCTTGGTCCACAATATTTCATAGTTTACTGGTCCTGTACATCTGGTTACTTGGAACAGTCCTTGCCATTGGGCTATCAACTTGTGTGGGTTGTCAGGTAATAACACTTGTACCCAGCCTCCTGCCTTCAATTGTCTTTCCACGGTACGTGTGTCGTAGTTCTGTTTCTGTTTTTCCTGCCTTTCTTCTAAGTTCCCTCGGGCCATAGCTAGTGCTCTCTCTAATTTCTCTTGAAAATCAGTCTCGACATGTGGATGTGACGATTAATTTGGTAGGACACCCCATCCTTCACAGATGACATCTAGGAGTCCTCTAGGGTTGTGACCAAAAACCAGCTCAAATAGGGCATATCCTGTGGAGGCTTGGGGAGCTTCATGGATAGCAAACAAAGGACAGATCATAGTATCCCATCCCCTTTGATTGCCCTGTATGCATGCTTGTGTCATCCCCGTTAATGTCCAGTTAAAACGTTATACTAACCCATCCATCTGTGGGTGGTAGACGGAGGTCCGGAGTTGTTTAATCTTGAGTGTTTTGCACACTCCCCACGGGATTTTAGATCTAAAATTTTTGCCTTGGTCAGTGAGGATTTCTCTCAGGATCCCAACCCATGTAATCCATCTTATAAGTGCACTGGCTATCACTGGGGCTGTCGGTGAGAGCACAGGGGAACCGCTTCAGGGAAACAAGGGGCATAGTCGGTGATAACCAGAACAAACTGGCAACCCATCCAGCTGCAGGGAAAAGTGCCTGCAACATCCATGGCTATCCTATCCAATGGGCATCCCTCCAGTGGCAAAAGTCTCAATGGGGCCCTGGGTGGTCTTAGCCCCTCTGTTTTCTGGCATTCTGGGCATTTTGCACAAAACTTTACACAAAAATTTTATAGAGCCCTAGCCAGAAGACCTGGAGCTTTAACCTGGCCTCTGTCTTATCTCTCCCCAGATGACCTCCCATGGGAAGGGTGTGAGCTACCGGAAGTAGATCATGCCAATATTTGCTCAAGATTAGGACCTACTGTCTCTCATCTCCCTCTTTCTGGTCCTCCACCTGATACAGGATGCCTGCCCTTACCTCCAAGTGAGGGTTCAGACATCCCTTCTCTGGGTCCACCATCTCTCCTTCACGTCTGGCCACTTGCATTTGCCAAATATTCTGGAACAGCGGCTCCTGCCGCTGTTCTTCTTGGAAATATCCATCTCCAATCATCTGCTCCAGATCTACGTCTTGTCCTTCTTCCTCTGAGTGTCCCAAAGCATATTACCTCCAAGTCCCCCTGCCATTCTCCTCCCCATCTCAGTACTTGGGAGACTACTTCCTTCAGATGAGGTCAGTCGACCCCCAGAAGCATCGGGCAAGGGAGAGTCTTGGCTAAACCCACCGCTATTTCCTCAGTGTGACCCATCATGGACAGCAGAAGTTGTCTTCTTTCATACGTGTAGGAAGCCCCGTGTATACATACCATGCTCACGGGTGACTCTGGGCTTCCCAAATGCGTGGGTACCAGGTCTGCCCTTATCATGGACTAAGAACAGCCTGTATCCACAACTGCCAGGATGACAGTGCCCCCACACATACTTCCACTACGGGTTTGTTCTGTCATCCTGGGCCTTTATGCCGCCCGAAGCTACAGTCCACCTTTTCTTGATGTGGACTCTCCCTAGTTGTCTCCGTAGCTCGGGTTCTGTGAGGACAAACTCGAGATACATGTCCCTTTTTCCCCACACTGGTAACAGATTATGTCTCTGGCATCCCAACCTTGGGGCTCTCGCTCGGATAGCCTGAGTCTCTCCCCTTTTCTTCCTTTGCTGGAAGTCTCAGGGTGTTGCCTGGCACTCATCCCTGGTTGTTGCCTCCTGGGGGCCTCACCTTCTGTTTCGGCTGTGACATAATCCTCAGCCAAGCATAGAGCCTCTTCCATTGTTTTCAGCTGATGACACCTCACCCAGCGTTGGGTATTGCCCCCTAGGTCATTCAGGAACTGCTGAAGTACAGTGCGGTCTATTGCCTCCCCCATGGACCGTGCGCACGGCTGGAGCCACCGTTCCACTAGGTCCTGTAAGGTCTGAGCGAGCAGGCGTGGTCATAGTCCCTCTGAACCTTTCTGAGCTCTGAACTTCTGTCTGTAAGACTCCGGAGATATCTCCAGATGGCATAGTGTAGCCTCTTTTGTTTTACCATAGTCTCGAGCCTCGGATCAGGTGAGAGCCTGGTAGGCGACTTGTGCGGGGCCCATGAGCAGGGGCCCTATGCGCACAGCCCAGTTGCTCAGGTCTCATTTGCAAGCCGCTGCTGTTCTCTTGAAGGCCTCTAGATATGCCTCTATATCATCCTGGGGAGTCATTTTTGGAAATTGGAGGCCGTCGCCTTCCCTTCCAAGAGCCACTTGTTGGGCTTCGATCTTTTAACTACGGGCTTCCTGGGTTCTTACCAGGACCATCTCCTCAATTGTGTCTGCTGGCCTTGCAGTAGCCAGGGGGTGAGGCTGTGCGCCCGTTGCCAATCTGTGGGTGCTTCGATGTCCACAGACTTCATCATCTTCTGATGACCACCAGGCTTCGGACACTTTCCTGACCAATGCACTACTTTGTGGGAGTGTATCCGCCTTCCGCCCCCTCCTCTCGCAGGACTCACCTGCCACTACTAAGAAGATGGAAAAATAAGAGGATGTTATTCCCAGAGGGGGGCGAGAAGATATAGCAGACCATCCAGGTTGGCTATTTCCAATAGTGTAGGTTTTTATGTAACTTAGCAACAGAAGTATCTTTCTGCTAATTTCTTCATTAATGGGTAGCCGCAGACTCACCACTTTAGTCGACTACAGTTTCTCTGAGGCTCTCGCTGGGCGACGGGCTCGCCTCAGGTGATCTCAGATCCTCCACAGATCTGAGTCCGCCTGGTGACGGCCACTGTGGCCACGCCAGAGCCCTCAGCATGCACGGTCCTTTGTGCCTCCTCTTCGGAGTCTGCACCGTGGCTTGTGGACCTCCCGCCCCAGTAGGGATGCAGGCGCTTCAGCTGTTTGTGGCTAATCCTGGTAGGGAACGATCAGCGATCGTCGCTCCCAGCCCCTCCAGGTTCCTGCCGGCTGCAGCGTGTCCTGAGAGGTAAGAGTTGCCGCACCCTTCCCACGTCACCAGAGAAGGATCATCTACAGCGTCTTACAATCCTGGCATGATCCATTGGTGATCATTTTCTCCCTCCACTTTGTTTCAGTGCCCAGAGGGCAATGTTTACTGCTGAGTGCCTCCTTTTATGTCTGCTGGTGGTAATTAAGCCCTTAACTGCTCCCGGTGCATGTATGCCTCCACCTGTGACCTAGTTTCACCTCTAA
Organism: Crocodylus siamensis; assembly: GCF_052110815.1. NCBI lineage: Eukaryota > Metazoa > Chordata > Crocodylia > Crocodylidae > Crocodylus > Crocodylus siamensis. The sequence continues at coordinate 11,605,251 of NC_143396.1, forward strand.
TTTCACCCACAGTAACAGGTTTGGCTAAAGCCCTTGCTTCACTCCCATCGGGAATTCTGAGGCTTCCCTCCTTGTCCAAAAGCCATTTGGCTCCACCAGTGTCCTGTAGGAGCCACTCCAAGAGGTTAATAACCCATCCTGCAGAAAAGGCCCTGGGGCTTAAAGTGGACAATAAGGTGACTATAAGCCAGCAGTGTGCCCTTGCTGCCAAGAAGGCGAAGGGCATACAGGGCTGCACTGGCAGGTGTGATGCTAGTAGGTCAAGAAAAGTGATTCTTCCCCTCTGTTCAGCACTGGCGAGGCCACATCTGGAGTCCAGTTGTGGGCTCCCCACTATCGAAAGGATGTGGACACATTGGAGAGTCCATCAGAGGGCAACAAAAATGGTGAGAGCGCTTGGGAACATGACTTAGGAGGAGAGGCTGAGGGAAATGGGCTTGTTTAGTCTGGAGAAGAGAAGTCTGAGGTGGGATTGAATAGCAGTCTTCGCCTCCTTGCAGGAGGGTTCAAAAGAGGATGGAGCTGGGCTGGTCTCAGTGGTGGCAGATGCCAGAACAAGGAGCAGCAGTCTCAAGTGACAGCAAGGGAAGTTTAGGTTGGATATTAGGAAGTATTTTCTCACTAGGAGGGTAGTAAAACACTAGAACAGGTTACCCAGAGAGGTGGTGGAAACTTATAGTTTCATAGTTTCTAGGGTCGGGAGGGACCTGAGCAGATCATCTAGTCCGACCCCCGCCATGGCAGGAAAGAGTACTGGGGTCAAACGACCCCAGCAAGATGTTCATCTAACCTCCTCTTAAACACCCCCAGGGTAGGGGCCTGCACCACTTCTCTTGGAAGCTGGTTCCAGACCCTAGCCGCCCTGACCGTGAAGTCGCGCCTCCTGATATCTAACCTAAATCTCCCCTCTACCAGCTTGTGACCGTTATTCCTGGTCACTCCAGGCGGTGCTCGGGGGAACAGGGACTCCCCCAGTGCCTGCTGATCCCCCCTGACTAGTTTGTAAACAGCCACTAGATCCCCCTCAGCCTTCTCTTGTGGAGGCTGAACAGGTTCAGGTCCCGTCGCCTCTCCTCGTAGGGCCTGCCCTGCTGCCCCTGGATCATGCGAGTGGCCTCCTCTGGACCCTCTCCATGCTGTCCACATCCCTCCTGAAGTGCGGCCCCCAGAACTGGATGCAGTCCTCCCGCTGCGGCCTGACCAGTGCCGCATAGAGGGGGAGGATCACCTCCCTGGACCTGCTCGAGATGCACCTGTGGATGCAGGACAAGGTGCGGTTGGCCTTCCTGACCGCGTCCCCACACTGCCGGCCCATGTTCATCTTGGCATCAGTGATGACCCCCAGATCCCTTTCCACCTCCGTGCTGACAAGAGGGGAGTTCCCCAACCTGTAGGTATGGTGCCGGTTGTTTCTCCTGAGGTGCATCACCTTGCACTTGTCTGTGTTGAATCCCATCCTATTCCCATCCGCCCACCCCTGTAACCTGTTCAGGTCCGATTGCAGCCTATTCCTCCCTTCTAGCATGCCCACATCCCCCCACATCTCACTGTTATCAGCAAATTTGAATAGGTGCTTTTTACTCCCTCATCCAAGTCACTGATGAAGATGTTGAACAGTGCGGGCCCGAGGACCGAGCCCTGGGGGACCCCACTGCCCACGTCCTTCCAGGTTGAGAAGGACCCATCCACTACCACCCTCTGGGTGTGGCCCTCCAGCCAGTTGGCGACCCATTTGACTGTGTGGGTGTCTACACCACAGCCCCCCAGTTTCTTAATGAGAACAGGGTGAGAGACAGTGTGAAAAGCCTTCCGGAAGTCCAGGAAGATTATATCCACTGCTACCCCTGCATCTAATGATCTGGTGATCTGATAGTAGAAGGCCACCAGGTTGGTGTGACAGGACCTGCCACTGATGAACCCGTGCTGGTTGCCCCTAAGCATGCAGTCCCCAGCCGGCCCCTCCTGGATGAGTGCCAGCACAATTTTCTCAAACAGCCTAGGATGAAAGTAACACTAACTGGCCTATAGTTTCCCGGGTCCTCCTTCTTCCCCTTTTTGAAGATGGGAACCATGTTGGCCTCTTCCAGTCCTCTGGCAGCACACCAAAGCACCACGAGTGCTCATAAAGCCGTGCCAGGGGTCCCGCAATGACCTCGGCCAGTTCCTTTAGAACTCTAGGGTGGAGATCATTTGGACCGGTTGACTTGAATACATCCAACCCCTCCAGAAGCTCCCTAACTAAATCCTCGCTAACCCGTGGCCCAGGTGTGCCTCCCCCGGGGCCCGAGGGGGGCCCAGCAGGGAGGTGGCTGTCCTGGTCCCTACTTAGGAAGATGGAGGCAAAGAAATCGTTAAACATGTTAGCTTTGCCATCTGGTGTGACGACCAAGTTACCCCTGTCGTCCTGCAAGGGCCCCACATTACCCGGGGCCTTCTTTTTACCCCCTACGTATTTAAAAAAAGACTTCTTATTGTCCTTAATCTGGGAAGCTAGCCCCAGTTCCATCTCTGCCTTGGCCTTCCTAACTACCCCCCTACATCCCCGAGCAACTGCAGAATAGTCCTCCCTGGTGATGACCCCTTCCTTCCATTGGGTGTAAGCCTCCTTTTTAGCAAGGAGACATTCCCGGATGCTTTTAGTGAGCCACGGAGGCTTGTGTGCTCTCCTGCTCCCTTTGATCTGTGTTGGGATTACCTTCCTTTGGGCTTGGAGGATCGTCTCCTTAAGGAGCGACCACTCTCCTTGGACACCTGGCTCCCCTCCCCCCCGGGACCTCAGCGCTTCTCCAACTATCCTCCTTAGCTCGTTGAAGTCTGTCCTCCTAAAATCCAGGGCCGCTGCCTTACTGCATGCCTTTGCCAGCCTGCGCTGGATGGTGAATCCCAGCAGGCGATGGTTGCTGTCACCCACGGGGTCGAGCCCCCGCAGCCCCCGCACCAGGTCATCCCCATGGCCAGCACCAGGTCCAACAAGGCGTCCCCCCCGGTGGGGCTGTGCACCTCCTGGGTTCGATGGAGGTCCTGCACTCTAGCTAAGACCCTGCGTGAGCGGTCAGACCCAGCTGACCGGTCAGACCCAGCTGACTGCTCTTCCCAGCAGATGTCCGGGAGGTTCAGGTCCCCCATGACTATCACATCCTTAGCCTTCACCACCTCTGTGAGCTGACCCAGGAATTCCTGGTCAAGCTCTTCCCCTGGTTGGGAGGTCTGTAGTAGACTCCCACAGTTAAGTCTCTTCATCCTTGGAGGTTTTCAAAACATGGCTAGACAAAGGTTTGGCTGGGATGATCTAGCTGGAGATGGTCCTGCTTTGAGCAGGAGGTTGAACTAGATGAGCTCCTGAGGTCCTCTCCCCACCCTAATTTTCTATGACTTTTTAGAGGAATGCCTGTTCTATACATTTGGGAGTATTGGTTATAGCCCAGTTGGTCTTGTCTGCCATACATTTGCATTTTCACAGACCTGCATTTTCCATATTGGCTTAAGTTCCCATTCCACCCAGGAGAGCCCACAAACACCAGCATCATCATCCTGACTGAAGAAGGGTGTTTGTGCCTGAAAGCTTGTAAAGAACAATTATTCCAACAACTTAGTTGTTCTAAGAAAAGATATCATGTTTACCCAAAGACCCTTGTCTATGCTGCATGCATTCTCATCACTTGTTGGGATAGGCTGTACTATATTTTGTGATCATTGAGCTCTCATTGGTATTTCATTATTAAACTTGCTAAGCAAATGAAGCTACATGGAGGTTTGTGAATCATTTTGGTGGGACTGGCTCTTGAACCCTTTCTTGGTGCCCAGAAGGACTCTGGGAGTTACCAGGTGTCCCCTGAGTCCTCAGATTCGTGCTGCTTGGGGAAAGGGCCTGGAAGGCACTGGCCCAATCTTCTTACATTTTGCTTCAAATAATTTGCTCCTTTTCAGCCATTGTTTTGCCATCTGGAAGCTTTATGCTGTATGGGGCTCCCACCCATCCCTAGTTCTTCCGTGCTTGCATCCTGAATAATACTTGCTTCCATTATAAGGCAGCCATTCGGGCATCTTTCACGGCGTTTTCCATGCGTTTCTTGTGTTCTTTGATCACACAATTGCACCTAAAGCCACCAGCATGAGTTACCAGGAGTGCAGTGACTTCATTGTGGGTGGACAAATGCCCTGGGGATCCTGCGCTGCCTTTGGGCTGCTTGTAGGGCTGGGGATGGGGCCACCATGTCCTTGCCCAAGCTAACAAGAGGTGCAGAGGCCAGCCTGTGCTGCGTGTAGACAGGTGGCAGGGCTGTGCTTGGGGGATACTGGTTCAGTGGATCACAGCCTGCAGTGAGTGAGGGGAGCACCTCCATGCCAGTGGGACCAGAAGGTGAATTTCGAGCTGCAGGGATGGAGCCATTTCCTCTTTGGAGCAGTACGTTTCTCAGACACAACTCAGCTTTCTGCATCTGCCTGGAGCTGCTGTTAGGAGTTTCTGTACTGGGAGTGTCCTGTGAGGAGACGAGCAGTGGGCCTGTCTCACTTGAGGTGAGCTGGTGAGTGCAGTGGCACCAAGACTGAGTCTGGAACATGGGAAAACTGCTATCAGTGTTAAAGGAGGCTGAAGATGGAACGGAGCAGAGAAGGGTCACCAGATGATTCATGGACTGCAGAAATTGCCTTCCACGGAGAGACCCAGGGAGCCCAGTTTGTTCAGAAGAAGGGTGCAGTGCCTTCACAGGGAGGAAATACTCCATACTCAGGGGATTTCATTAGTTGAGTAGAAAAAGGAATCACAAGAGTCAGTGGGGAATGAAAGGCAGGTGACAGCTGGTCAGCAACCTGGAGATGGTGACGGTGGTGTGACTCAAGAGGTGAACTTGCCACCTGCCTCCCCAGCAGTGACCTCCCCTCCAGTAGCTGCTGCTCAGTGGCCCTCAGTGCTGCCCGGTCCGTCCATCCCTGGGGCCCTGTCTGATCCTTTGTCTTTGGTGGTGTGGAGTGTCACTTTGCCTTAAGAACAAGAGGGAAAGAGCTGCTCCTCCCAAGTGGAGAGCAAGCAAACAGGATTGATATTGTCTTGCAATCTATGAATAAAAGATATTCTTAAGGCTGGAAGGGAGCTTGGAAGATCATCAGGTCCAGCCCCCTGCACCAAGCAGGAATGGTAATGGGTGAGGGGACCCCAGCAAGGTGATTATCTTGTCTCCTCTTGAAGATTTCTAGGGTTGGTGATTGCACCACCTCTGGAGGGAGCTTATTCCATCGTCTGGACACCCTGCCTGTGTAGAAGTTTTTCCTAATGTTGAGCCTGAAATAGTCTTCCAGGAGTTTGTGGCCATTACTCCTGATTTTCTCCTTGGGTTCCCTGGTGAACAGTTGCTTACCGAGCCCTTGATGCATTCCCCTAGTGTAGTAGTAAGCTGCTTCCAGCCCTTTTTTCCTCAGGCTGAAGAGTCCCAGATCCCTCAGTCTTTCCTCGTATGGCTTGCCATGTAAGACTCTGATCCTTTGGGTGATTCTTCTCTGGACTCTCTCAAGCTTGTCCCTGTCCTTGTTAAAGTGCGGTGCCCAGAACTGGACGCAGTGCTCCGGCTGCGATCTCACCAGGGCTGAGTAGCGTGGAAGAATCACCTCCTTGGTTTTGCTGGAGATGCATCAATTGAGGCATGCCACAGTATTGTATTGTTTGCCCTGCTGGCCGCAGCATCGCACTGCCAGCTCATATTCATACTGTGGTCTATTATGACCCCTAGGTCCCTTCCATTGGTGGTGCTAGTCAGTTTGGTGCTGCCAAGCCTGTAGGCTTGTTGGGGGTTGCTCGTCCCGAGGTGGAGCACTTTTTACATTTCTCGATATTGAACTTCATCAGATTCCGATCTGCCCTGCGGAGGATTTTCGTCCAAGTCTCCTCCTTGTACCTTCTTCACCGGTTTTTTCTCTTTGCCCTTATCTCTTTACCTGACTGCATGACCTGAGCTGAAGACCATGGATGTTGGTTTTCTGTTTCTCACGAACAGAGAAAACCACGGATTTCCCCTCTTTGTCAGAGAAAACATGGATTTCTTCTTTTAGCAGAGAAACCCATGAATTCCCTGCTTTTGCAAACAGCTCTGCAGGCTGGTTGAGCTCAAGCCTGCAAGAGCTGTTTGCACACCGAGCAGGGAAACCCACAGCCCTGCCCCGAGGGGGTTGGGGGAGAGAGAGGGGCAGGGCCTGAGGCTGTGCCACTAACAGCTCCACTCAGCTCAGCTTAAGTCTTTGCTCCTGGAGTCTGAGATAAGTGGGGCTCACTGGGGGAGACTCTGGCAGGGCTGAGGGGTTGTCAGTCATGGTTGGGGCACTGGCAGGGTTGGGGAGTCTTTTGGGGTGAGTGAGGGGCACCAGCAGGGCTGGGGGGTCTTTGGGGGCATGTAAGGGGTACCAGAAGGGGGTGGGGGAGTCTTTGGGGGTGAGTGAGGGGTTAGCTGGGTTCTCAGGCTAAGAGTGCAGTTCTTTGTGCCCCAAAGCTTTCTTCCTGTCCCAGCCAACTACCAGCTGGCTCAAGGAAAGTGATCACAAAAAAATTCTGGGCTCTCCTGCAGATTGTGGCAGTACTTGGCAGGTGGCACTATTACCCACCATACTGTGAAGTTACAGGGTTGGAAGGAGACCTCAAGCATCGAATCCAGGCACCTGAATGGAGGCAGCAGGACACTTCCTATCCCATCTCACACAGACTCTGCCCAACGTCTGCTTGGAAACCTCTAGGGAAGCGGGGTCTTTAGCTGCCTTGGGCAGCTGGTCCCGTTGCCCTGCTTCTTTCATATTAAGAAAGACTTTGCTGCTGAGATTTCCTTGCAATCTGTTTTGCTGCACTTCAAACCCACAGTTGCATGTCCTGCCATCAGAGAACAGCTGTTATGGGAGCATGAAGATTTCCAGGGTCTCTCCCAGGTGCATTCACATGCGCTCTTTCAGGAGTGAATGGCACTGGCTGGCCAGGGCTGCTCTGCCTATGTCGGGTGTGCAGTCAGTTGCCTGGATTCAGCCCTGCACGCACACAATTCAGAGAAAGATGCAGGTGAATGTGAGTGGTCCTGCCTGCAGAGGTCTGGCCCAGTGCACAGACAGTATACAGAGGTGGATCCTGCAGGCTGTCTGAGAACACTTGCAGGTTGGTCTTGGCCAGCATGAGCTCGTCTTGGTGCTGTGTTAGGGCAGAGCTGTGGTGGGTACCCTCTTCTGCGTGCTCTGAGCCTCCATTCAGAAAAGGCAATGGAAAAGCAAATTTCTTGCCCCCACCTTGTTCCCCATCATCCCTGGCTCTTGGTGGGGGGATGAGGCTCTGCCCATACTGTGCAGTATGGGCACATGTCTACATGTGAACACCCATACTGCATATTCACTATGGAATCTTAGGCTGACTTGGGCATAAATTTGCTACCTGCGTGACACAGGCATCGCACCTCCCATCCCCCACATCACCCAAGAACTTTGCAAAGTCAGCCAAAGGTGCTGGTCCCTGGCAAGTCTTTTGGTGCAGTTCTGCTGCTTTTGTTGGGTGCTTTTTGCTTGGGGCGCTCAGGGTTAAGGGAGTACTCTATCTTGTAAAGCTACACAAAGGGGCTGCCTACCCCTTCACATGTCTGGCTGGCCAGATTCCCTGAGCGTTAGCATTAGGGGTGTGTAGCAGGGCACTACAGTGCCTGCTACTTGAAAAGTAGTAGTATGGGCTTAGGTGTTTGTTGCTAGGGATGACCAGGAGGAGCTAGGGGCCCACACCTGGTGAGTCAGCTGACCGGAAGGGGCAGGGCTGACCACTATAAGACCCAGACGGGAGGCTGTGAGTGCTCTCCCTCTCCCTCAACCTCAATTAGCAGCCAAGGGAGAAGGAGCTCTGCTGGAGCAAGCAGAGTAGAGAAGCCTGATGGCATGAGCAGCTTCTGCTCGCGGATACCGGGTGGAGAATTCCCTGGTAGGGATTTGAATGATGGTTAGTCAGGTGGCTTAAATTTTGTGTTATAGCCCAGGGGCTTGTGTTTGTTGTTGTCGTTACACTGGAGGACTGGGTGAGGCTATTAGGGGTTGAAGGAGGCCTCATAGGGGCTCCACAGTACCATGGGGACCCCAGTGCCAGAGAGGGCACAACACTGACCCAGGCTCTGAGAAGGGGAGCAGAGGATTGGGAGGGGGCCAGGTAAGGCCGAGGCCGCCTGAGCCCTAAGGTGAGAAGCCCTAGAGAGGGCCGTTGTGAGAAGCCCCAGAACAGGGGCAGAGATTGACAAGAGCCAGAGGGCACCAGTGGGGGCGCAGGCGGCGAGCCAAGCCAGAGAGCGTCCGTGGGGCGCAGAGAGGGAAATCAACCAAACAACATCTGGTACATCTGTGAGGCTTGGGGCGTGGTACAGGGGTGGTTGGAGCCATGCAAAGCCCATAAGGCTGGGGTGCACCGAGTCACCCAAGATAGAACTAAGACTGGGATGCATCAGGGCACCATGTCAGAGAGGACTAAGGGCAGCCTCCCATAAAAATTGTTAACATCAAAGAAGTGGCGTGTAAGATGTGAGGCTGCTTTAACACCAACTTGGCATGGTAGGGGTGCTAGGGGAGAGAGATCACAGCCACCCCTAGGACCCGTGCTGTTACAGGGTACCACAGGCATTGTATGTCCCACCCCACCATCACCCAAGCACTTTGCAAAGCCACCCAACTAGACTAACTACGAAATTGCAATAGAAAAACCTCTTTTTCTGCAAGCTTTTAAGCTCAAACACCCTTTATTAGGCTCTGGTAAAATTAAAGATGGTAGTTGTACTGAACTACAATATGGAGAACTTTTAAACCATTAATCCCATCTCTTCCAAAATGCTCCCGACCCCACAAACCCAGGGATCCCCACATAACCTGCGGTCATCATCTCTCCCACCCACACTCTTATCACATAGACTTCCATACCAATCTACCTACGAAAGAAAAAACACCACATCCGGAAGGAACTGTATGAATTTCAAAACTTTAGTTTAACATAAAAGTGATGGTCCATTTACATGATTTTTTTCTCCTGAAGAAGTCATTATTTAAAAAAAATAAAATTGTACAGTAGTAGAAAAGTAGAAAAAAGTCATCTAGATTTTCCTTCCCTGCACCCCATATCTATTTATTTATATACTATTTATACACAATTTAAATACTGCTATTGATACTATCACTACATATGTTTATCTATATATCTACTTCTATTCTACTTTCTTATTCTTTACTCTGATCTTTTATTTCCTCTACTGATCTTATTTATTCATTCTTTCATTTATTCACTCTTTCCAATTTCTGATCTTGTAAGTCTTCAGCAGGGGAAGAAAGAAAAGGAGGATGGGTTTTGGTCCACAGTCCAAACACTACCTTCTTCACCTCTCCTCTAGAGGCTAAAAAGTGGGTGGGATATTACTGACATTACCTATATATTGCCCGGGATGCTGCATATCCTGGGGGACAGGTCTGGCATGCAGTATCCACCTGCACTATTCGTCATAGATTCATAGATTCATAGATGCTAGGGTCGGAAGGGACCTCAATAGATCATCGAGTCCGACCCCCTGCATAAGCAGGAAAGAGTGCTGGGCCTACATTACCCCAGCTAGATACACATCTAGCCTTCGCTTGAAGACCCCCAGGGTAGGGGAGAGCACCACCTCCCTTGGGAGCCCGTTCCACACCTTGGCCACTCGAACTGTGAAGAAGTTCCTCCTAATATCCAATCTAAATCTGCTCTCTTCTAGCTTGTGGCCATTATTTCTTGTAACCCCCGGGGGGCCTTGGTGAATAAATACTCACCAATTCCCTTCTGTGCCCCCCTGATGAACTTATAGGCAGCCACCAGGTCGCCTCTCAACCTTCTCTTGCGGAGGCTGAAAAGGTCCAGTTTCTCTAGTCTCTCCTCGTAGGGCTTGGCCTGGAGGCCCTTAACCATACGAGTGGCCCTTCTCTGGACCCTCTCCAGATTATCCGCATCCTTCGTGAAGTGCGGCGCCCAGAATTGCACGCAGTACTCCAGCTGCAGTGTGACCAGCGCCCGATAGAGGGGAAGTATCACCTCCTTGGACCTATTTGTCATGCATCTGCTGATGCACGATAAAGTGCCATTGGCTTTTCTGATGGTTTCATCACACTGCCGACTCATGTTCATCCTGGAGTCCACTAGGACTCCAAGATCCCTTTCCACTTCCGTGCCACCCAGCAGGTCATTTCCTAGGCTGTAGGTGTGCTGGACATTTTTCCTCCCTAGATGCAGCACTTTGCATTTCTCCTTGTTGAACTGCATTCTGTTGTTTTCTGCCCACTTGTCTAACCTGTCCAGGTCTGCTTGCAGCTGCTCCCTGCCCTCCGGCGTGTCCACTCCGCCCCATAGCTTAGTGTCATCTGCAAACTTGGACAGAGTACATTTCACCCCCTTGTCCAAGTCGCTGATGAAGACATTAAAGAGTATTGGTCCAAGCACCGAGCCCTGCGGGACCCCACTGCCCACACTCTTCCAGGTCGAAACCGACCCATCCACCACGACTCTCTGGGTGTGACCCTCCAGCCAATTCTCCACCCACCGGAATGGCAAACATTATAAATAGGAAAGTTACCCCAAAATATTAAATTGCTGAAAAGAGGTGCCACACTATTTGCTGCTTCTGCCACTGTGCTATGCTTCGGAGTTTTGACCAAGGTGCTGGGTGCAGGGTGTGTGTGTGTGTGCATGTGTGTGTGTGTGTGTGCACGCACGCGTGCGCAGGGAGCACATAAAGGCCTGGTGGTGGTGGTATGCTCACAACCATTACCACAGGGTAGTACACCACAGTATGCATTGGGCAGGTTATTGGCTTGCTCCATTTTTTTCTTTCTTTATAAGGACTACAGGGACATGCCCTGCCTGTAGTGCAGGACAGCAGGATGAGATAGATGCCTTTGCCACAGCCCAGCAAGGGTCCCCTGCAACATGCGCTGCCTGCACGCAGCTGTGGGAGCAGGGGAGCTAGGTGGCAGTGCAGAACAGCAGGTTGGGGTGAGCAGGAGCCAATATATATATATAAATCAGCAGCAATGGAAGTGGGCAGCTAGTGGACAAAGGCCTGAACTACAGAAATAGTGCTGTGCCACCTGGTGGAAAAAGAAGGCAATAACATGTCTTTGAGTGCCTTTGTGTTAGCATTCAACAAATCCATAGATGTGATACTTTAACTGGTGGTGAACCAAACTAAATGATGTCCGAGGAGTTTTATTTTAATGTGCTGAAAAGACTGTTAAAATGTTGGGGAATCCTGCTCATGGAAACAGACACACAGTTGCAGTGACCGAAAGAGCAAATATCGTGGCGTGTATATGTACCCTTGGGGACTATTTAGAAAAGCTGGACATATACAAGTCCATGGCTCTGTGGATGTGGAGGGGCCAGTGGATGTGGTGTTCCTTGATTTTAGCATGACTTTTGTTACAGTTTGTCATTATGCAGTGGGAAGGTAATATGGCAAGTTTGGCAATGCAACTTCATAGGCCTGCACCCCCATGAAACATCATGTGCTGTGGCCCTATCACATTCCCTATCACCTGCAATCTAATGGACTGGTAGAATGAGCCAATGGTATCTTAAAGTGCAACCTGTGAATGGCCACTGGTTTGGCCCTCAAGGCCTGGCACCTGTACCTGGATTACTCAGTCAGCTAGGCCAACAATCAGCCCTGTGCCAGAGGAAGCCCCATGCAGCAAGGCTTTGGTCAAAGTGGGCCCTGCGAGCCGGCAGTGGAATGGCTAAGGGGTGGCTGGGGGAAACTCCAGGCAGGAGACCAGGTAGTAGTTAGGCATCCGCAGGGGGACAAATAGGAAGGGGTGCCAATGGCACAGGACACATATAACTCATGGCGGGTGTCAAAGTCAGATCCATCTAATGGGAGCCAGACTCCGTTTTTCCTTGTTCCTGAAGATCGGGTCCATCCGTGGGCACAGCCGCAGCAGCCTCAGGGCGCTCTGGAGTCATCATCCTGCTCCAGAGCAATGCTGCCACCCTCCCCCAGCAATAAAGGGGTGGAACACCATCATGATGGGACTGCTAGTTTTTGCTGTTGTTTGACTAATGTGGGGCAAAAACTAGCACACTCATTGCATGGGTCTGGCAAGGCTCAGAGCAAACCAGAAAGCTGAAGTGGCTTTCTGTAGAAGAAACCTAGAAACTACACCTATATATCAATTAAGCTCAGTGTCACTAAAGAAAACAAAATAACTAAAATATCCACTTCAAAGACTGTAAATATATCCTGGTGCTCACTCACTGCCCCCTGTAGCCTTCATCCTCACTACCTCACATTGCATTTTTATATATTTCTCACACTGCATTTTTACATTTCATCTCTCTCATCTTTACCATGCCATTTTGTATTTTATATTTTATACTTTTAAACCCTTCAGGAATGTGCTCCCTGCAAAATGAAGTTACCCCCTGGACCATTGTTAAAACTGTATTGAAATTGTAGTTGTAAAGTGATAAAATCTGTTATATAGGACGGTCCCTTGAGTGAATGCCAGTGTATGGTGATCAGTATGTAATGAAATGATAATAGCCTAGCCAAAGGAGCTTATACAACTTACAAAAACTTACAAAACTTTACCCTGCAAGCCATTTTAAGCTAATCAAGCCAAGGAACTGATTCCTAGAACCGAGCACCCACCTTGTTGACTATTTCTGTAACCCATGACAATACAGCCATTAAGTCAGTAAGTCAAGGGTGAACTCCCAAAACTTCAGGTACCAGCAGGCAGAGACCCCTGTGACTAACAGTTATCATGTACAACTCAAAACCCATGTGAGACAAAGATCTTCAGACTGGGCAGCCAAAATGATGCTGGAGGATCACACAAGTCTGCCAAAAAGGAATAAAAGGCAGTGGAGTGTGATCCTCAGTGGCGCCCTCATCCTGCACCCGACTTACCGAGAGAGAAGGACAAGCAGGTGACCCCTCTCTAGAAAAGACATCGCCTTGAAGACAGCTGAGCATTGACAGCAAACTCCAGGGCCTCGCATAAGTAGATATATTGACTCACAATCACTACAGCAGCTTCTATACACTATACTACATGGGTTTAAATGGCATGGGTTTGCATGACTGAATGCACATAGGTGTGTATGGTAAGGTGACCAGTACCACCCATAAGTCAACGTTTGCTCTTATGATTTTATTGGTAACTTCACATCCTGTCCAATAAACTAGAATTATTATGATCCCATGAATTTGTCCTTTGTAGCCAACACAGGCACACAGGTTAACGGAGGAGCCAGGGAACTACAGACCAGTCAGCCTCACCTCAGTCCCTGGAAAAACCATGGAGCAAGTCTTCAAGGAATCCATTGTGAAGAACTTGGAGGATAAGGGGATGATTAGGAGTAGTCAGCATGGATTCATCAAGGGCAAGTCATGCCTGACCAACCTGATTGCTTCTATGATAAGATGTCTGGCTCTGTGGATGCAAGGAAAGCAGTGGACAGCATAGCCCTTGCTTTTAGGTTTTTTATCTCCCTGCCTGCCATCTGACACCTCCAGGGAAGGAATTCTACCTGATCAACACATCGAAGAGCTACTCAACACAGCTCACAAAGACACTCTCATGGACCCAGAGGGACAGCCTTCCATCTTCAGCTCCCTCTGTGCAAAAATGAAGTTTATTTCCTACCTACGGGGACTT